>NC_058131.1:128412749-128431302 GCF_016433145.1 Gracilinanus agilis | reverse complement strand
AGAGAGAGAGAGAGAGAGAGAGAGAGAGAGAGAGAGAGAGAGAGAGAGAGAGAGAGAGAGAGAGAGACACCCAGCCAGTGGTAAATTCTGGTAGTCTTCTACTTAAAAATAATTTTTATGGATTGAATTATATGAATTTGTCCATGGACAGGGGGATGGGAGTCAGGGAGGAAGGAGGCCACTGGCCCATGGAAAGAAGGACCCAACACATAGTTCTGGTGCCAGGGATAAAAAAGAGAGAGGAGAAGAGAAGGAACAGGCAGGGGCTGGATCCAGCTATTTGGGGGGCTGGTTGGAAACAAGAAGAACAAAGTTTGGGGGCAGATACAGGGGACTAGACATGAACACAAAAAACAGATGGTGGGTGGAATGGGGCGAAGACTTTCTCTCTCAATGCTGGTCCTTTTACATTTTATTGGAGAAGGGTTTTTTTAGTTTTTCTGAGTGGGTAGGAGGGGGTGGCCAGCTGTGGAGTGCCCAGCCAATGGGCAGGAATAGAAAAAAGCACACAGCACTATACTGTAATGTTAATATAAGGGTTTTTTTGGAATGCAGATTTCATCCAGAATTCTTTATGTGAAGTCAGATTTGCATAATCCAATTTTACATTAATAAAGAACTGTCTCTATATATATGCATTTAAGTGTTTCTATACACACATATGTAAATGTACACACACACAGAATCTGTTTCAAAAATCCAAGCAGATGAATAAAAGGGAACAAATATCAAATAATAAGGTATCTTTTGTACCCACTCGCTATCTGAACAGTGAAAGCACAAGCATTTCCATTGTCACAAGTGATGTAAACAAAATGATAATGTGTATTTATTTGTCACCTCTTTTTTGAGAAACCCTGAGGCTTGATAATAGCATTTTGCTTGATCATAGCACCTAAATGAACAAGGGAAAAGTGATCAAGATTCCCCTTCTGTACTCAGGAAAATGAAACGCAAAGGATATATAAAGATATAAAAAGAGCCTTCTTTATAGAAGTGGAAAGTAGGTGGCAATCATGGGTCGAACAGGTGAAATCAGTTAGATATTACTATTAACATTTGAGTTTTTAAAAAAAATTTATCTCTAAAAGAGTTGGGAAGTTATAACAAAGTATCTCATTTGGATAACTGTAACATGAGATTCCCTTTTATTTTTTTTTTTATTTTTTTAAACCCTTAACTTCTGTGTATTGGCTCATAGGTGGAAGAGTGGTAAGGGTGGGCAATGGGGGGTCGAGTGACTTGCCCAAGGTCACACAGCTGGGAAGTGGCTGAGGCCAGATTTGAACCTAGGACCTCTCATCTCTAGGCCTGACTCTCAATCCACTGAGCTACCCAGCTGCCCCCTTCTTTTAGTTTTAAGTAAAGGGATTTACAATATATCATTGATAACTAAGTAATAAATATAAGGCAGTGATTGCACTGATACGGGGATGTCCTAGATTCATGAGAATTCCTTCTACTAATATAAGTTGGCATTTTCTTGGCAAATTATTATCCAATTATCTATGTGCTTACTTATTAATTAATTTATTAATGTCTATTTATCTCTCAGCTTCTGTTAACTCATTTATTATCTTTATCTATTTCTATCAATCATCATGTTATTTATTTTATTGGGGGGTGACTCAGTCTCCCTGTTTAGGGCAGCTTGGTGGCTCAGTGGACAGAGCACAGGACCTAGAGTCAGGAAGACTCATATTTCTGAATTCAAATTTGGTCCCAGACATTTACTAGCTGTGTGACCCTGGGCAAGTCACTTACCACTATTTGTCTCCATTTTCTTATCTGTAAAATGAGCTTGGGAAGAAAAAGGTAAACCACTCTAGTATCTTTGCCAAAAAAAAAAAAAAACAAAAAAAACAAATGAAACCACAATGAATCAGACATGACTAAGAACCAACTGAACTCCCCTGGAAGCCACTTATGGTCCTATCCCCAATTCTGACTGACAGAAACCTTTGACTTGCTATGCTTTTTTATATATTTGGTAGGTTCAACCATCCTTAGCTTGGTAACATCCTGCTGGCAATATAATACTAAACTGATGATGGACATAGCTTGGATACCCTGCTGGTTTTTAACCCTACTATAGTAGAGAACTCTGCAAGTCAAGGAATTCCCATTGCTCAGCTTCCCAGGAACTGGGACTTAAAAGCAATTACCAATGCAAATTCAGTCTTAGACAAATGCTTATGATTTTGGGAGGTAGCCAGGATCATATCCAGTAAGTTTTTAAGGTATAACTTGAACCCTGGTTTTCTTGGCTTTAAGTCCAACCCTTTATCTACTCCTGCTGCCTCTCTCCTGGGTGGTAATTATACCTAGAATAAATTTATATAAGAAGTAGTACGTGCTACATTTGGACACTTTGATGGTAGTGGGAGGGATCAGTATCACCATCATTTCATCTTTTCTACAAGCAATCCATGGAGTTTCAGTTTAGAAGCAGTTCACATGTTAGGGGTGGGGGGACCCAAAATAAAAAAAAAAACTTAGGATTTTAGTTGACTGGAAACTCATTACACCAAGTTGTGATCATGAAGCCTCAAACATTAAAGTTTACGTTTAAACTTTAATGTATATGTATAAATTGCTGTATTGAGAGAGTTAATAGAAACATTAATAGTTAGGTATAATGGAAAGACCATTTGGACTTGGATTCAGAGAAAGTGGGTTGAAATCCTGATTGTCAATGAATACTTTGGTGACAAGCAGAGTTTCAATGGTCATTCAGCCCTAACCATTCCTGAAAAAGAATCCTTCCTATGACACATTGACAAGTGATCATGTAAGTTTGTTTGAAGAACTCCAATGTAGCTTTTGACAAACTGCCTCCTAAAGTTGTCCGCTCCATTTCTAGAGGGTTTTTATTGGTAGGAAGTTTTTCTTCACATTGGAACTGCATTTTAGAGACTGAGAATGAAGAACTTAACAGGTAAAAAAGAATTCCTTCCAAGAAAATGAAGGAATATAAGTGATGGCTTGGATTTGGCAAAGTATAGTGGATTAATAGTAATAATATCATACAGTGCTTAATATATCTAGGAACTTTGCTAAGTGCTTTACAATTATCTCAATTAATTCTCACAGTCCTCCTTGGAAGTAGGTGTTATAATTATCCCTCTTTTACAGATAAGAAAACTGAGAAAGAATACGTTTCGCTTGACAAAGGTATAGAATTGGAGACCATCCTATCTCTCCTTGAATTATGCCATTCCTGGAATTCACTATGAGTTACTGTGTCCAGTAACAGTGGAATGATTTTTCTTCGCAGGGTGAGCCTGCATTGATTGGTCAGTTAATCAGCAAACCTTATTAAGTAAGTATCCCTTATGTCCCA
This sequence comes from Gracilinanus agilis, assembly GCF_016433145.1. Taxonomy (NCBI): domain Eukaryota; kingdom Metazoa; phylum Chordata; class Mammalia; order Didelphimorphia; family Didelphidae; genus Gracilinanus; species Gracilinanus agilis. The sequence goes on along the minus strand of NC_058131.1, from coordinate 128,427,959 downwards.
AACACTGTATTAGGTATGAAGTTAGGCAGAACATTCCCTTCTGGAATACTAGAATAAAAGGAATTCAACACCACCTTCAGCTTTGAGGTTTAAAATTTATTCCTCTTATGAGAAACTCAGACTAAATTTCCCATTATTCATCCTATTCACAGTGCTCATTTTGCTTGAATGCCTTTTTATCACTCCATTCAAAAAGCTTTATTCATACTGATTTCTGTACCTGATGAACTTTCTTCAACCTCTCCCATGACACTTTTTCAACTACTCAAACTCAGATTGATTTCTCTCTTCACAGAACTCATATAACTAATCTCAGACTCTATAGAGTAGTTTAGCTATTTATCATATCTGAGTTTCTGAAAATATTCCAGGATTGATAGAAATTAGATCCCAGGAGAACAGAAATCATATTATAAAATAATTCTTTTCAGTCTCAGAGCTGTACTTATTCAAGGGTGTGGCATCATGATTTAATTGGGAATCTAGTGTCCCAACTGACCCTTAACTTCCACATTTTCTCACCTGTAAATAATGAGGATGGACCAGATCAGGGGTTCCTAACATTGTTTATATCATGTACCTCTTTGCCAAGCCTACAGACCCTTTCTCAGAATAATGTTTTAATGATTAAAATAAAATAAAAAAGAAGATTACAAAGGGGAACAACAACTATATTGCAATACCGTTACATGTTCACTGGCCTCAGATTAAGAACCTATGGAGATGATAATCTCCAAGACTCTTTAACTTCTAATATCCTATAGTTCTATAAATGCTCACATTTATCACTGCTATCTATCAATAAGCATTTATTAAATGTGTACTATGTGTTAGGCACTGACATAAGTTCTAAGGAAACAAAGAAGTGCAAAAGACAGCCCTTGCTCTCAAGCAGCTCATAGTGTCATGGGGAAGATAACACATAAACAACAATGTACAAATAAGTTATGTATAAGATAAATTGGAGATATTAAATAGATGGAAGACGCTAGCATTAAGAGGGATCAGGAAAGATGTCTTATATAAGATGGCATTTTAGTGAGGAAAGTAAGTAAGCTTGAAACAATGTACACAGCCTAATGGGGTAGCTATGTAGCACATTGGATAGAACACCAAGCTTGGAGTAAGACTCATCATTCTAAGTTCGGATCTGATCTCAGATACTTCCTAGTTATGTGACCCAGAGGAGGTCATTTTACCCTGTTTGCCTCAGTTTTCTTTTTTATAAAATGAACTGGAGCAGGAAATCATAAACAACTCTAGTATATTTGTCCAGAAAACTCCAAACAGGATCACGAAGTATCAGACACAACCGATCCAACCATTCTAGAGGGCAATTTGAAACTATGACCAAAGGGCTAAAAAATTGTGCATATCTTTGGATCCAGTAACCCTAATTCTAAATATGTATCCCAATGAGATAGAAAAAAAGGAAATGGTCCTATCCAAACAAAACTATTTATAGAAGCTCTTTTTGTGGTAACAAAGAATTAGAAATTATGGTAATGTTCATCAGTTGGGTTATGGCTGAACCAACTGTGGTATATGATTGTGATGGAAGCTATGGCACTATTAAAAATGAAAAGCAGGATGATTTTAGCAAAACCTGAAAAGATCTACATGAACTGATACAGAATGAAGTAAGCTGAACCAGGAGGGCATTGTACACAGTAATGACAATATCGTTTGACTGTGAAAGACTTAGCTGTTCTCCGCAATGCAATGACCCAAGACAATTCTGAAAGACTTGACAAAGAATGCTATCCACATCCAGAGAAAGAATTGATGTTATCTGAATGCTGATTGAAGCACACCGTTTTTATTTTTTTTTTGTCTTATTTGTGTATTTTCATACGGAGGTTTTGATTTTATATGAGTATTCTCTTTCAACATGACTAATATGTAAATATGTTTAGCATAATCACATGTGTATTACAGATCAAATTGCTTCTGAGGAATGGAAGAGAGAAGGTAGAGAAATAATTTGAATCTTACAATTTCAGAAAACATGTTAAAAATTAATACAAATAATTGAGAAAATAAAAATGTTAAAAAAAGCATCAGGCACAACTGAACAACAAACACAAGCTAACTTTCCTAAGGTTGATATACCACATAATTTAAACCTTGATTATATATATAGTATTCTGTAAGTGGTCAATTTGAAAATATAAATGTTGCTATGACAATGACTGAGTGGAAAGATGTGTGTAGCATAACTGCAGAAAGAAGGAACAATGCATCATCTTTAGAAACATGCAAAATTTAACTGTATAAAGGAAGAAAGCTGTGTCCTTGCACAAATTCTTTTTTAGAGCCACAGGGTTAAGCAAACCATTCAAAGTATGTGCAGCATCCTAAGCAGAGGAATTCTGGTTTCAGCAAAATGTGTCCTATTAATGATACTTTACTTGAAAAAAGCTTTGCAAAAGTAAACCACTTTTTAAAAAAGCTTAACTGCCCTTTACTAACTTCAGCACTCAAACTATACTCACCCCCAAAGCATCATGATGTGGTAGAAAGAGTACTCAACTAGACTTCTTTGCAGTACATTAAATCATCATTAACTGATAGCATAAACAACCAAAAAAAATGCCCACTATCTGAATACCAGTTACTATATAGGGTTTGAGATTCTATTGATGACTATCATCTCTACCTTTATGACCTTGGACAGGTCACCCAACAAGTACTCCATAGGATTGATAATAAAATAAATATTCTCCCACCCAACTGGGGACTGATTATACTGTATGAATGTAATGGAATATTATGAGCCAAGTGAAATAAATATATAATTTCTGAGCACTTTTTTAGCTTTAATGACTCTGTGAGTTCTTTAATCTTTCCTATATTAGTCCTGGGGGAAAAATGAAAAGGTCACTGAATGTCAGGCTCCTGGATCTTTGGAGACTCAGTTCACTGCATAAATATATTAAGTAATGAGAAGAGAATAAGTATTTATAATTCTTCTACTATGTGTGAGGCACTATGCTAACTGATTTTTATATATGCTATCTTATTTGAAAATGGGAGCCTTAAACATGATTATAATGGACCTGAGCCCATAGATCAGAGAATATCAGGATAATAACAAAAAAAGTTAGGGAGGAAGAGACAGGGGAAAAAAAGGCAAAAACAGTCCCTGATCTCAAGGGACTCACAGTCTAATAGGAGAAACGATAAGCACAAAGCTATGCACAAACAAGCTACATATAAGGTAATTTGGAGATAATCAACAGAGTATAGGCATGAGAATTTGGACAGATTGGGAAATGCTTCTTGAAGAAGGATTTTAGCTGGAATTTCAAGGAAATCCAAGGAGCCAGAAGATGGAGATCAAGTAAGGAAAATAGCCAGTAAAAAGGTCTGGAGTAAGGAGATGGAATGTCTTGTTAATGGAACATCAAAGAGGTGAGTTTCACTGGATCACAGAAAGTGCAAAGAAGAATTAGATATAAAAAGATTAGAAAGGTAGAAGGGTGCGAGATTATAAAGGTCTTTAAAAGCCAAAGAATATTTTATATTTGATGGGAGAGACAATAGGAAGTCATTAGAATTTAATGAACGGGGAAAACATGGTTAAACTTGTATTTTAGTTAGATAAAGTGGTCAACCAACTGGATGATGAATGGGAAAGGAGAGAAACTGAAAGCAGGGAGATCAATATGGAGGCAAGTGAAATAGCCCAGACATGTCTATGTCAGGTTGGTGACAGTGCCAAAGGAGAAGAGTTGCTGTGAATGAGATGTGTCTAGAAGGTCAAATCTATAGGCCTTGGAAATAGATTGGATATTGGCAGGCAAGAAAGTTAAGAATTAAGGATAGCATCTAGGTTGTACATTTAGGGGCCCCTTGGAGGATGATGGTATCCACCAACAGTAATAGAGCAATTCAGAAGTAGTAAAATTTTAGGGAAAAGATAACAAGCTCAGTTTTGGACATGTTGAGTTTAAGATGTTCATGGGATATCCATTTTGAGAAGTCTAATAGGCAATTAGAGATGTGAGTCCCAATGTTAGGAGTCAAGTTAGAGCTGGAGAAATAGAACTGAAAAATAAGTAACACAGAGATGATAACTGAACCTGTGAGAACAGATTTGAGGTCACCAAGTGATAAAGTATAGATGGGGAAGAAGAGGGTCCAGGATATAGCCTTGTAGAACACCAACACTTAATGGGCATGAATTCACAAGATTTAGAACAGGAAGCTATTATTTAGGATAAATCCCATATTTTACAGATGAGGAAGTGAAATCCAGAGAGATTTAGTGATTTGCCCTAATTGTGTGAACCATACATTAAAACAGTGTTTCTTCATGTTGATTTATTATAAAAACATACCAGCAAAGGAAAAGAAATTCACAAGTATATATAAAAATAAATACATATAGATATAGATATTTTTAAAGGCATCATACCTTAGCAACTTCAGGATTTTCTGCCACCATATAAGTGAAGCTGATATTCACCAAGTCAGTGCCACTGCAGACACAAACTATCCTCCCCTCCAGATCACTCTCTGATTTTCCAAAAGCCTCAAGAGCTGCTAGTATTTTAGGATCCTGTTCCATAAAGAAAACTAATTAGATGGCACAGTACTTAGGGAACAATGAAATATGTCCAAAAGGTTTAAATAACATGCATGATGTGGTAAATGCCATGCATACTTAGTTAGAACAACTCCAATAGGGGGGAATGAACCATTCTCTGGGGGGGACTTTCCTGAAAATTTATGTTTTTCTTATATTTTAATAACCAAAGACTGTACTGACAATCCAAATAAGATACAGGTGATCACTATCATAGGGCAATATTCTTGACTTTGGAAAGCAGGGGCGAGTATCTACCTGACATTAGGGACGGTCTCTTCCTTTCCCTTATTCATCTTTGGGTTTAATGCCAACATGGATGAATAGCTGAGCATTTGAATAAAGTTTACCTATGTCCATATCTTTTAAAATCTGCCCCTATGAAATACTGCAATTGTATCGCCTAAGTGATCCTAGTTAATGTCTGTCAATTTACCACAACAGATTATCTCTATTAATTCAAGAGAGATTAAAATTTATGTCATAGCCCAAGAAACAGGATGATTTTTTCTTTGTCTTCAAAAGTTATGGTTTCTTTAAATTAGAATTAAGTAAAGCAATAGAAAGGTTTAATATTCCTAAAGAAACTAGAAAAGTTAAGAGCACATCCCAATTTACAGGAATATAATAGGGTCCCTGAATCCATTCAAAGATAAAAATGTTTATAGAGTTTGGATTGACGTCATATCTCTACCCAACTATCAGTTATGGAGAAGGGGTTAAGTACCTTGTGCTTTTGTGAAAAAACTGAAATATTATAAAAGAAAAAGGTTTCTTTTATGATCTCCATATTGATGAAAACAATTTTTATTCAAACATATCCATTATCCAGCCTAGGAAAGTGAGCAGTTTTACAGTCGCTATCATTCTCCCCTCAAAAGCAAGGCAACATATTCTAGCCTTTAAAGTAAGTCAACATGTTTTAGTGTGCAGGTGCTCAGACAGGGAATTATATAAGCCATTTCAATTTCTCTTTCAACTACAGTCCAGGAGTGAATTATTCTGCCAAACCAAAAAAAGGGGGTAGGTAAACTAGCTGTCAAATTCATTTTCCAGTTAAAGGAAAAGTATCTTGGATGATGAACAGAAAATGACCAGAAAAGACATTTAAAGAAGTGAAACAGCTCCTGAAATACCCAAGGGATCCCCTTTTTAAATAGACAAACAAGCTTCTGATACAGCAATGAATAATAAATTTAAAATGAACCAAATCATAAAGGTTATATAATTTCCAAAATGTGTTATTTTCCCGCCATGGTAAATGGCTGATGCATTTAAACCACAGTTACTTCCCAAATGAAGCACTATTTGTTTAAAAGAATAGCATAAAATATTCATAAATTACCTTTGGTACAGGTCCAAAACGAATGCTGTTAATCAGGGAACACTCCAATACCTGTCCTTCCTGAAAGCAAAGAGAAATGCAAAAATGAGCTTGAGTTCTAGCAATGTGTGTTCTGAATAAAATTCATCTAACATTTAGATAGTAGGTATTCAACAAGTAGTTACTAACAATGATGATTTTTTGATAATGTTGGACTAATGTGAAAGGAAGAGGTAATAGAAATGAATGACAATTATATTTTTCTGATACCTGAAATAATCAAGAAACACAATTTTCCATTTCAGGAACCAATATGACTATTAAACTGCAAAGACTTTCATGTATTTTACAATCTGAAATCAAGACTCAGGTTAAGGGAAGTTAAGTTCCCTTAACTTTTGTGTAGGCATAGTCTTATCACCTTCTCTTTTCCCTTGGCCTAAGTGGTTCCCATTTCCCATTGGTAAATTCTTCTTGGAACCTCCATTTTGTGGAAAGGAACAGCCATGTTTTACTTTTTAGTTTGCCACCATACCCTTCAACCTCCTCCTCTCCCACTGTGTAGCTGCCTTTTATATGTTGTCTTCCCTCATTAGAATATGTTTTCTCCTTGAGGGCAGGTATTACTTTTTTGCTTATATATACTCTATGGCTCTTAACATCCCATTTGGCACATATATCAAGCAATTGTTGTCTTGGTTTATCCCTGAGTGAAAGGATTTAAAAACTAGCTGTGAAATCTACTATAGGTAATCTGTAGTTTTTGTTTTACCCTACCTTTCCTTCACTTTTCCATGTCAAAAAGAAGCCAAATTCATCCACTTTGAAAAGGCAGTTAGGTTCAAATACAAAGGACTCCTGTTGAAGAGAAATTTATTATGGTTTATGAATTATTTCACTTTTATCAACTTTACACAAGTATAAGTATAATTTAAACTAATATTCTGTATTAAGTTCTTATAAACATAGAAATAAAGTTAAATTAAAATTAAATCTTAAAATAAAAGTAAAACATAATTACCATTTATTCTTTATTTGAACCAAATGAATATATTTGGAATAAATATGGGCCATTTTCCATTTCCCACATCTTTTATGAGGGGCATTACTAGTATTCAGATGCAGGGTACAAAGTTTAATGATGTTACCAAAGGCATAAAAAACTAGGATGACACATTAGAATCTGTCATTCATTAAACTTCTTTCTTTGCTTACCTATTGGCAGATCTTGGCCCATATTTATATAGCACCAAACCAGTCATTTAAAAAATTCAACCAATCATCCCAGTGTTTGCTCTATATAACTTGGTGTTAAATAAATGCACACAGATGATTGATTGAATTTTTCTCTTTTCATCTGTGTCTTGTTTGGAATTAGAGTCAAAATCTGAATCTAGGTTAGTAGGGTAAGATGGCTAACATCAAGAATTTCTTCTAACTCATTAATATTAGGGCAATGAAAAGAACATATATAGTCAGAGAGCAGGGAGTAAGTTAAATGTGATAGGAAGATATTTCAAAAGAAAAAAATTCAAGGGATAAGAAAAAGTAATACACTGGGAAAGAAGATGAGAGAAAATTGGAGGTAAAATATCTCACATGAAGAGGCATGTAAGAATCAATACAGTAGAAGGGGAGATAAGAGTGGGATGGCAGACAATGCTTGAAACTTACTCTCATCAGAATTGGCATAAAGTGGGAATAATATCCACACTCAATTGGGTATAGAAATCTATCTTACCCAATAGGGAAGCAAAAAGTAGAAGGGGAACAAAAAAGATAGACAAAAGAGAGGGTGAACTCAGGGAGGCAGTAACAAGCAAAAACATTTGTAAACAGGGAAAGACTGAAAGGAGAGAAAGAGAAGGATAAACAGGGGAAAAATAAGATGCAGGGAAACACAGTTAGTAATCATAGCTCTGAATGCGAATGGGAAGAATGTTTTCTAGTTGAAAAGCATCACCATTCTGGAAGATTACAGAAAACTGCTTTCAAAAGACATATGCTCTGGAAATGATATACAGGTCATTTGTACACTGTTTGTGCTGCTCTAAGACCTGGTACCAATATTCCAACAAATATACTTGGATTTTTTGGGGGGAGGGGTGTTTGTCTTTTGTTTTTTCTTTCTTAAAGAATTTTTCTGTGTTACTGTAATGTCATCAGTAAGAACCCAGTCAAGAAAATGTGATGTAAGCCAGTAAATTAAAATAAATTGCAATTATAGAGATTTAAATACCACTTAAATCCTTAGTTATATCAATCAACTTACTAAGTCCTAAAAGATATCTATCCTTTATCAATTTAAATCCTGTGTCAGAGATTTGTAGTACAAAAATTGTAGAGTATTACTATGTGGCTAAAAAGAAAAATAGTTTTTAACACTGTGTAGATAACTAGCTAAAGACTGAATTAGAAGAGATCCAACTGAAGATAGTGATATTCTTTTTCTATGCATGTATTTCTCAGTTAACAACATGATAGAAAACATCTTAATGGAAGAATCAGAATCATTTGATTAAATCTCTCCAAAGTACTTGGAGGCCCACAACTATCTCTGTATCAACATTGAAATATTTTACACCAGGAAAAATTAAATGAAGTAAGTTGTGATTGTTTGGCATCAGCAAAAAGAACCAAATTCTTGCAAGGATCACCTCATTTCAAATGTTAAAAAAATCTTTGCTAAGTTTCTCCAGTTATATATTAGAGCCATTGCTACTACCCGAGATCCACTCCCTGTGTAATTTGATCCCTAGCAAAACTACTACTCCCAGCACTCTACTCACTTCCTGTCATTACGTGCTGATGTAGACAGGATATAAATTGAGTGGAGTTCCACGTCTAGCTCTCTTCTTTTCCTGTGAGAGCAGCTGTGAACGTGGGACTTTTGAGCAGGTAGAAAATCTTAGTCATGTAGTTCTATTTGCCAGATAATAAACTTTATTAAAAAAAGAATAGTTTAAGAATTGAACAATTAATTTAACTCATATCCCTTTATTGACTTAAAAACAAATAAGAAGAAAGTTCTGTTTCCATGAAATGGAAAAAAAAGCAATACTCTTCAATGTATGAGTCAGTACTAAGGTACATATGACTGGGAAATGAGATCAAGTGTATTTTAATACATTGTTTCCTTTTCTCCCACCAATAAAATTCAGTGCCTCTGGTAGCATCACTGTGATCCTAAGTTGAAGGTTAGAAAAGAAAACATACAATTTTCAGGTAATATTTCTGGGATAGTAATGCTGTTCACATATCTCAGAAAACTTCTCTAATTATCAAATCAAAATAGCTATACATTTCTATAATGAACCAGCTAATTAAATATAGGATGTTTAATAGTAAAATGTTCTATGATTTTGCAATAGCTATTGGAGACATTGATAATATCTACTTGGTTAGTGCATAATAAAGAGGACATCAAGCTATGCCCCATCCTTTTGACTTCTCTTACAGTATGTCTTAGCAACCTTCCAATTCCATCTATATATTGCTATATAACAGCAACAGCAGTTTGAACATTCATTGACTAGTACTTAGACAATGACTATAGACTTACTACAGCCAGTCAATGAAGAAATCAGTTTATAGTAATAGGAAGTGTTGGTCCCACTGGATTCTGTCCTGGTAAGATCACTTCTAGAGTACTACAGACTGCTTATTATTCTCAGGTTTGGACAACACAGTCTGGAAAGGGCAATGATAAGGTCAAGGACATCCAGAGTAGGTCAAACAGAATTACAAGAGGCTTGGAACTTATGCCATATGAGTTACTGAAGGAACTAGGGATATTTAGCCTGGTTTAAAAGGAAGGCTTTGCAGGTTATGGTGTGCAGGGGAGTAGGCTGGGCAGGGGGAAGGAAGAAGGGAACATGATAGCTGCCAGTTATTTGAAGGGCCATCTTATTAAAGATGGCTTAAGCATGTTATATTTGGACCCAGAGGACAGAACTCAAGACAATAGATTATAGTCGTAAAGAAACAGATGAGTTTAATGCTGGAAAAATTTTACTAACCATGGGTATTGTGCATAAGTAGAATGGACTGCCTTGGGTCTCCCCTCATTGGAAGTCTTTAAGCAAAGGCTAGATGACCATAGTCAGACAGTTAACTAACACTGATTAAACACCTACACTGTGCCAGGTGCTGAGCTTGGTGTTGAGGACACAAATAGTACCACTACTAGATAACATCTGTATAGTACTTACTGTGTACCAGGCACTGTGCTAAGCACTTTACAATTTTTACCTCATTTGGTCCTCACAACAACCCTAGGAGGCAGGTACTGATATTATCCCCATATTTCAGATGAGGAAACTGAGAGAGAGGTTAATTGACTTGTCCAGGGTTACATAGCTAGTGTCTGAGGCTAAATTTGATATTAGGTCTTCTTAATTCCAGGCACTGAGTCACTGCTTTCAAGGAATTCACAGTCTAATGGGAGAGACAACATGTATACAATTATATATAACTGAGCCCTTCCCAGGATAATACAAGGGCATTATTAACAAAGTGATGACACTAGAATTAAAGGGGCTTGGGAAAAGCTTCCTGTAGAGGGTGGGAGGGGTGATATAAAATATAAAAAGATTGGAAAGGGGAGGAGTGGGGGAGATTACCAAGGGCATTACAAGCAGAGGATTTATATTTGTTTCTGAAGATGAGCAGCTTCATAGACTAAAAGAAGAAAGAGATCATAGAAACCATCTAATCTAATTCTCTCATTTAAGAGATGAAATTGAGATCTACACAGAGGTTAAGTGACTTGTCCAAGATAATACATGTAGTAAGTAGCTTGAAAGGAAAATATATTTTTTCCTTTTTATAGCAAGAAATTAGTTTATTATATTTACATATTAAGAAATTATCTAGAGATTAGTTTTTAGAGATTTTGCAGTAAGTAATGTTGGAAAATTTTCTGAAACTTCTATTGGAGGCTGCAAATTCAAATTCAACCTGCTATCACCATTTATCACAGCTATACCATTTTGAGCAGAAAGGTCTTAGAGAATATAATCAGAAGCTCCTTTTTATACCAGCAGCTAGGTGATGCAGTAGATAGAGTGCTGGAGCTGGAGTCACAAAGACTCATCTTCCTGAGTTAAAATCTCACTTCAGGCACTTACTAATTGTGTTATTAGTAGGCTAGGTTTACTAATGCTAGGTAGGTCACTCAAAACTATTTGCCTCAGTTTCCTCATCTGTAAAAAATGAGCTAGAGAAGGCAATGGCAAACCACTATAGTAAATTTGCCAAGAAAACAACAAGAAATTCAACAGTTTCTGTTTATAGTAATCGCAACAGAAGTCAGTAGAAGAGTGGTGACTAGAAGCTACATTGCTAAACTCTTTATTCAGCACTCTTTCCCTTTTAGGGAATAATAACTTTTGCACCCTGATGCCTCAAATAATGTTAACCAATTCCTAAAGCTCACAGAAAACCATTTTTTAAAGGAATTGCTGAATGCCAATTTTTGCTCTTAGAATGCCAACAGAGTAGTTATACAAAAATATACTTGTACACCCAGTTTCCAAAATAGGAAGAATAGGTACTTGTCTACAAATTACAATTGAGGAAAGATTTATTCTTTATTCAGCCTGAGGCAATTTAGACACTTTATTTTCTATCACTATTTCTTTTCTTTCAGAACCATAGCTTTAATTTAGGAAAACACAATGCAATTGTCAGCAGAAGAGTAATGATGACTCATGCCCGGGTACCTTTCAAAACTTTCCAGGGGCAAGTCTGGGTATAATAACAGCACAGATTGAAGAAGCTCAGCTCCAGTGGTTTTGGACATCATATCCCACACACACAGTGTTTTGGGCCTAAGTATATATTGTCATCTAAATTCTGTAGAATCAAACAACTAACAAGCATTTGCTAAGCAGCTTTACAATATAAACTCTTTGAGAGTAGGGGCTTTCATTTGTCTTGAGAAATACCATTCACATATAGTGGTAGGTAATAAACATTGGTTGAAATGTATATGATAGAGGTGGAACCAAGTTTTACACTTCAAAGATTCAAAGCCCAAAGTGTTAAAAATTTAGTTTGGAAATATAAATCATAGAATTTCTTCCCTCAATAATTGTTCATCATGGGAGCTTAAATACTGATTTCAGCAGTAAATACGAGAATGAGAGAATATGACTTTGAGATGAAATTTAAAGGCAACTTAACCATCTTAATTTTACTCCAGAAAATAAACAAAAACTTTTTCATCTTTATAAATGATCTTATTTGGAACACATTATAAGAACTATCACAAAATGGAACAAAACATGAATCTAGGCAAACTTTATTGTTATGTTAATGAACCTAAAACTGGCCATGTGGCTATCACTATGCTCAGAAAAGCTTTCAAACTTAAGTCAAGTTTCTTTTACTGAATTTCCAATTGTGGAATCAGAATTTGTTCAGTTCATCTCTACTTTGAGTTTGAGGTGGCTTTAGAAGGGATATAGGATTAGGAGGGTCTACAGAGAATAGATCTAAGACATGCCATTTCTAAGTTGGGTACTTGCCATTTATGAATACTTTATGATTCTTTTCTTCTCTTTTGTTGGAGAAGTTTAAGGTTCCGCCTTCAGTGTTGCCAAGAACTTTTTGTCTATTTGCCCAGAGTCCTTTGTGGACAGAACTTGTTTTCAATGTGTTGCCTGAATAAAAACATTTGACCTGAAAGTCTGGGAAGACTGTAGGAGAACTCTCAGGAACTAATGAGAATAGAAACAGTCATTGTATTCCTGTAGGACTTCAATTATTTCACCTTAAGTTAAATGATTAAGTCTATGTTTCAATGTTAATCAATCACTTTGAGATCTGATTGTGCCATATACAAAACTATGTATATGGGATAGACAGACAGACAGACAGACTCGGGGTGTGTGTGTGTGTGTGTGTGTGTGTGTGTGTGTGAGAGAGAGAGACAGACAGACAGACAGACAGACAGACAGACAGACAGACGGGCATATTGAATCCTCCAACTCTGAGAGGGCACTCATGTTGTAAGACAGGGCTCTTATAAGAGGCTCCCTGACACTTGCCAGAGCACTTCGAGAAATGATCTCCCAAGGTATTCAGCAGTTACATACTCAGACAGGAGGAAAGAAAGGTCAGCAAAACAAGTCTTTAAGAGAGGGAGTGGGTGGTCAGTCATGACAAACTCGAACAAGCTAAGCAGTCACGTTCTTTAAAAAGTAAGCCATTTTTTGCTTTAGAAGTTAAGATAAGGAAAGAATATAAAAGAATCATTTACTTGAAGAACAGGGATGATTTTTTGCCAAATGAAGCAAAAAAAAATAAATTTCATTGGTTATGGTTATAGATTTCTTCCTATTGAAAAATAACAATACAAATAAGTCTTTGAAAGAGGCAGAAGAGATTCGTACAGTTACTTGAGATAACTGTGCACTAGCTAAAAATCATTTTTTATTTTAAAAAGTTTTTAATTAAACCAAACTCTCAGAACATAGTCTCTTAGGCACACTATATGAAATATCCTGTTTCCAAAGTAAAAAAAAAAAGCAAGTGAGGGCAAAACAAGTATTTATTGAATTGGATATAAAAATTGGAGCAGAATAAAAATAATAATTATTAATAATAATAGATGACATGCATATAATTCTTAAATGTTTGCAAATCACTGTGTACTGCATTTTATATATGTGCATATGTATTATATATGCTTGCATATTTTATAATTATATAGCAAAATTCACAGTATATATATATGTGTGTGTGTGTTCATACATGCATACCTACAACATATATAATAAATAGCATATCTATATGTGTGTGTATCAATTACTTCTGACTATAAGCATGTAGGTATTATCATTTTCCTCAATTCACAGATGAGTCTCCAAATTGAAATGTCCATGGTCACACAATTGCTAAGGCTGGAGGGCAGAACTTGAACTTCTCTCTTTCCTGAGTCAAACTTTCATACTCTTTAGATTACTGCCACATTGTTTCAAAAAGAAAGTTCTAAGAGTTTAACTCTTGTTAAAGAACTAAATCTTGTCAATCTTTAGAAACACTGTAGATTTACTATGAAGTTTTCAATAATCATCGAAGCCCCCAGCTATTTTTCTTTCTCCTATGATTTTATAGTACTTAACTGTAGCTTTTACATGAGTAATAAGGTGTTTTTTGTTTTTTGTTTTTACTTTTCTTATACTCAAGTCTTTATCTCTTTGTCTAGATTATAAGCTATTTCAGGGTATTTGTGTTGGGTGGTGGTGGTTCTTGGAGGGTTTGTTCTTGCTAAAATGGAGATTAACAGCTGTTCAGAAATTCATAGTTTTAGATAGTTGCCTGGGAACACAGAGAATTTAAGTGATTTGGCCCAGAACTGTAGAGCCTAAATGAGTTAGAGATAAAACTTGAACCCAGGTCTTTCTGATTGTGAAGCTGGTCTCTCATAGAGAAAATAGGATCATAATAAATACAGCCTCAATAAAGTTTATGGGAAAGTCACCTAAATGAACACAATAGATTTCCAGTAAATATTAATGCAATGAATTATATTATTACATATGATTTTAATCAATTAAAACATCATATTTCATGAATTGGAGAAACCAAAGAATTTCTGTGTTACTCTACCACTATCTCTGGTCATTTGAAACATTCTTTCATTCATAACATGATAAACATGGAAATATGTACTATATGCTAATATATGTACAATTAATGTTATAATACCTGCCTTCTTGGGGAGGGAGAAAAAGTGGGAAGAAGATGGAAAATACAGATTACAAAATATCAGAGAATGAATACTGAAAAATAATACAGTGATCCCTCACCTCTCACAGGAGTTATGTTCCAGAGACCCCTGTGATAGATGAAAATCCACAAAGTAGTGGCACTTTATTTATTTTATTATTTATAAATTTTATTATATAAATATATATATATAATATATATTAAATATAAAATATTATTTTAAGGTTTTATAAACCCCTCTCACTCTCCTATAAATATGTTTTCCACACTCTTATTAACCTACATTTACTGAGTCAGTCAGCACCAAGGATACAGAACACAGTACTGTGGTTGGTTGTCTTTCATTCCATCAGCCAGTTGTGTGTAGTGAGAAATGTAACTCTGCAATACAGAATTAGATTTTTTTTTTAACCCGCAATATAGTGAAGGCTCAAAAAGTGAACCATAGTATAGTGAGGGACTACTGTATCAACATGTACTCTAGAATTAGTAAAAATTTATTATAAAAATAATTCTTAAGAAAATGCTACTAAGAAATATAAAGTCTTAGTCAAGTAAT
>NC_058131.1:128277200-128408364 GCF_016433145.1 Gracilinanus agilis | reverse complement strand
TATATATATATATATATATATAGAGAGAGAGAGAGAGAGAGAGAGAGAGAGAGAGAGAGAGAGAATGATAAGAGATACAGTGACCTCAAGAGAAAACCAAGTTCCTTTCTGTCAGTGAAGAGCATAAGAGGAAGAGAAACAGAATGAAGGAAAGTATGTTGGCATAACAGAGAATCCTGAATGCACAAAGAGGGGATGAGGTGAATCGTACCTGGGGTAGAACATAGCAAAAATGGATTGGGATGAGAGTAGGAGGCGGGGAATAGAGGATTAATGGTAAAGGAGGATTTTTTTTTACCTAGGCCATGGTTCTAAGTACAGGGCAAGTGGATATCAAGAAGGAAAAGTTACAGTGGCCCCAAGATTTCAAATAAAAAGTAATTTTTATTAAGAAATATTGCTGTTTAACTGGCATTTTTTCCAATTTGCTTGCTCTTTTATAAAGGAAATATTATAAAGAACTTTAAAATGTTTTATTCTTCCTTCTTCTGTATCTAGGGAATTCAATCTTGATTTGCATTCTAGCTTCTGATTTAGTTCTTTAATTTTGGGGGGAATAAATCACTCCCTGATGTTGCCTAGGAAAATTATTTTTATCTGTACTGCATCCTCCTCACCTTTCCATTTCCCCACTCTTCAAAAAATAGTATGGCAAATCAAAGGCTTCAAAATGTAAAGCATATATATTTTTATAAGTTCTTTTCACCAAAAATTTATTTTCTCATTTTGCACTGGTTCAGTACATCTGCAAATGGAATATTTGGTAACCTCTTTGCTCACTTTGGTCATTTTAATCAACAGTATAGATTAGCACGTGGCTATGATATTCAGAATCATTTGTGAAGCTGGCAGAAATAGAAGGATGGGTTGTATTGTGTCCCAGTTTACTCAGCATATGGATCTAACTAAAATTAGGGAAGTAAGACTTTTTCCTATTATTCCCCATCCTCCAAAGTCTCATATTCATAGTAGTAAGCATAATATTAAGTATGCTTCTGAATATGAATTCCGTACTAAGCAAGATTAACTGGCAGGCTGGATTTCTGTCTGTTGGGCCTTTACAATCTGAGACAGATAATACATCATTCCTGAAGAAGCTTATAATGTAAACAACTAAAAATTCTTGACAACACATTTGATTCATTTCTTACATTTATCACCCAGATCTATTCAGTCCCAAACTCAATTCAACAAACATTTATAAAATTGCTACTGCGTAAAAATTCTGCTGAAGGGGATCTAAAAATTAATAAGGATAATATACTATTCTATCATATGGTAATAGCCTGCCGTACTACATACACTGATAACCACCCTGACTGCTAATGTGTTCTTAGCACAACACTTTGGTACTATCACGAATTCCTGAGGTCAGTACAGGTATTTATTACTTTTCTCTTCTTCTGTGTTCTTTCTTTGATCATGTTAATATACTTTTTGATAATCATTTTCTGATATTTTATAATTCATGTTCTCTCCTCCCTCCCCAATATGATAGATAATATGATATACATTGAACATGTTATCATACAATATATACTTCCATGTTCATCATGTTGTGAAAGAAGACATATCATTTGCGCTAGAGAAAAATGCACAGAGAAAATAAAGTGAAAAATCGTATGCATCAATCTGCAATCAAACTCTATCAGTTCCTTCTTTGGTGGTGGATAGCCTTTTTTATCAGATAATAATGAATAAAGAGATGAGAAAAAACACACATTTATCTCATTCTCTAAAATTTGTAAAGTATTTTTCTCACACCCCTGTGATATCAGTGAAAAGATTTTAATTCTCACAAAGTAAATGATAAAAATTAACCGATTGAGTAATTGAAGTATGTGATTCCAGTTAGCTCTTATTATGTAATTACAATTGCTTCAATATCTACTTGGTCATGAAGTTGAGTTGAGTTGATAATACTCCTCAATATCAGAAGAGTGCCAAGTAATGGAGTCTTAACCTAGGTTCAAATTCCAAGTCTAACACTTACTCCTTATGTGACAATGAGAAAATAACCATATTTCACTGGGCCTCAGTTTCATCATTCTAAAGAAGGGGATCAGACTAGATGAGTGTGAAGATCATTTCCATCACCAAATCTATGATCTTGAGTGTAGTGTAGTCTAATAGCAGTCAGTACCTTTAGGATATTGCATTCAACTGTACTTTGATAGACCAATGGGCTAGATAAGAATGGCAGTAACATCAATAAGGCAGATGAATGTACTCTAGAAATAGGAAAAGGAAAGATGGGGCATAATCATGTTCAACTGTTTCTGACTTCAATGCTATTATGTTCTGTTTGGTGACAATTTTCTCAGTAGAGAAGAGGAGAGAGGATAATATTTTAAGGATAAGAAGCATAAAATTTTAGAGCTAGAAAATGACTTTAGAAGGGATCTTATCACCACCACTTCCACATTTACAAATGATGAAATAGATGGAGGTCAAGAATTGTAAATGGTTTGCTCAATTCAGTTCTTATCTAATCCATGATTTTTAATTCTATGGCGTGGTTTAAACAAGACAAATTAAAAAGTCCATTCAGTTATTATCCGACTTATTAGATATTGTGAATGCTGAGAAAAACCAATTCCTTGTCAAAGTCAAGTATTTTGAATTGGATTATTCAGCTTAACAAATATTTAATATAATGTTATTGTTCATGATTATCCAACAAAATGAATAATTGTCCAATCTTTGTACTTTATGACTTTGCATATTAAAACTCCCCAAACTTATGGTGAGGAGGAACTATTTTTTTTTCACTTTTCAGAGGGCTTGAGGTTATCTGGAAGGGAAGTTCCACTTGTAAATTCCTTGTGCAAAATTAAGATCAGAACATTGCTTTGCCTCTACTTTATTCCTTCCTAAAAGTTATGATAAATTGTGGAGAAGCACGTATGTCAGCATTTACTACTTCACCGTTTTACTTGGTAAAGCTTTGGAAATTACTGCCACAACCTGATTAAGAGTTTGGGAATGTCTTATTTAGGGATTCTAAATATAATAAAGCATGTTGTATGAGTCCTAACGATAAAAAAAGGAAAATTTAAGATATGTTTTATTTAGCTAACATCCTTACATCTAGAATTCATCAAAATCTTTCAATCACCACAGCATTTTTTTTCCCTTAAAACATAATAGTAACTGGTGCTTGAGATGTTGGCCTCTGGCACTGTAAGATTCTAAAGTGCTTTTTGAATCATTGAAGAATGATTAAATTATGTTCAAGATAAGATCAATATTGAATTCATTTAAGGCATAGTACTTGGAAATTGGCTGGCATTGCAGCAGAATTATGAAAGAATAACAAGTTTGGAAGGGACTTTACCAAACTGTTTCTGAGTAAAAATCTCTTCTATCACATACTTTACAAGGAGTCTTTAAATTTTTGTCCAAATAACTCTAATAAGGGAAAGTCCACTTGCCTCCTGAGACAGTCCATTTCACTTTGAGTTAGTTCTAGTTGGAAAGTTTTCCCATTGCTCCTAGTTCCTCCCTCTGGGACCAATCAGAACAAATCTATTTCCTTGTCTAAATGTCAGGCCTTCAAATTCTCAAAGATAACCATCATAGTCCTCAAAATTCACTTCTCAATGATAAACATCCTTTGCTTCAAACATAATATGGTCTCAATACTCTTCACTACCCTGATTATCCTACTCTGTGTATCAATTTTGGGTTTATCAATTTTGTTTCTAAAATCCAATTTTCATAAGTAAACATGATACTTCAGAGATAGTCTCATTAAGGTTTGTTTAGACATACTCCCCTTGTTGAGTTTATATATTTTAATTACTTTGAAAGTAACAATAATTATGTCAATCCCTACTAAACACATCTTGTTAAATTTGATCTAAAGTTCTAGCTGATAGGTACAATTCTTGATCTGATTCCATCATTTTTGTGCTTGTTTATTGCCAAACTTTCTGACATTTGCAAAACTGATAGATACACTATTTGACATATAAGTCTTTGATGAAAATGGTAAACAACACAGAACTAAACATAGACTTTTGGGTCACCCCACTGAAACTTTCCTTTGAAGCTATCAGGGAATCATTAATGATGATACTTTGTGACCTGAAATTTAACCTGATCCAAATTTATTGAACTGTCCTATGTCTATCTTCTTCAAAATAAAAGCAGCAGATTTTGCTCAATGCTGTCCTAAAATTCAAGGTAAATTATATTAGTAGCATTCCTCTATCAGTCCTGTTGAAAGGGTAAATTAAATTAGTTTGATCTCTCCTTAATGTAATCACTCTGGTTCTTTGTGATCACTTTTCCTTTATTAAATATTCACTAACCATTCCTTTAATGAAAATTTTAAGTATTTTGCCAAGCATTAAAGTTAAGCTCAATTTAACTTAAAATTTGAGGTCTACTCTCTTCCCTTTTTTGGAAAATCAGAGCGACAGTTATTCTTTCCTGGTCCTGAAACATTTTTCTTCTCCATTGTATTTTAAATATTGCTGACAATAATTCAGGAAACACACCTTCAATTCTTTCAATATACTGAGATGAAATTGGTCTAGGTTTGATGTCTTTGACGTATTGAAGATATGTAGAATATCTCATTACTTCCCTAATTGCCTTGGATATTAATTCCTTATTAAATTTTTTATTCTGCCTTTTCTAAAGATTATTCTCTTTGGCAGGGCATACAAAGGCAAAAGAGTGTTTTTTCTCCATTATAACGTTCACCTCTACCCCTTCTTAGTTCTTACTCCTTTCTTCACTAGTAAACCATAATATTCTAAACGCTTCCCTAAATAGGCTGTGAAAGTATGAGTTTAGTGAATTTAAACCAAACTTTGCTATTGTCTTTAGATATAAGGATAATTTGGTACAACATATTTGCCAAGGGCTTTTGATTGAACATGATCCTCTGGGTTATAGGAAATTAAATATTTAGGGAAATCCCAACTCCAGAAGACTCAACTAATGAGGCATCACAGAATTGAGTGTCTTAATTGCCCAGCATGGCAAGTGGGATTTCTGACCAGTGGAAGTTAAGAGTTGTGATGCACACGGACTAAAGTGAAACTTTGGCCAATGAGAAAATCTAAGGGGAAGGGTTTAAACTAAACTTAAAAAACTTAGTGAAACAAAGTGGGTCTCTCTGTCATTTTTTGCTTTAGGAAGAAGCTCTCTTGCTGGTGATCTTCTCTGCACTTATCTATGCAAGCCATCTCTGGCAACTGGCACAGCATTGGACTGATGGGGAAGGCACCAGGCTGGGAATCAGAAAACTCAGGCTCTTTGGTTCTACAGTCCCTTCCTAAATTCAAGCCTGCTCCTTGGTTAGCCTTAATCTGTTTGGCCTGATCATATGGTGAACTGGGCCTCTTTTGCTGCCATTTGTGAAATGGACCAGGGCCCATTGGGAATCTAGGGCCTGATGAAGCAGAAGTGGAGACTTTGAGTAGTTAGGCTGGTAATAACATCTTTCTCTTTACTAACAAATACTTATAAATCTAATATAAAGTCTCCAAGATTAATTTTTATTTATTACTGGGTATTAATGTCTTTAGAATCAAGTTTTTTAAAAAGTACCATTTTCTAGGAGATGGTGAAAAACCCTTTAAAAAACTTACATCATTTTAAAATGCAGGGCGTAGGAATGTAGGAAGTATTCTTTACTAAACAGTTATCTCAACACAGATACAGAAATCAGAACCATGATTGCTCTGCCCTAACACATGCTTTGGATCCTAAAAGAATCACTTCTGGGATGAGTTTTGAATTGTGGCTAATACTTTTACCTTTCTGTGATGTCAATTCACAAATTTTTATCCTGGGTGCATCAGGCACTGCTCACAGAAAAGGCCATCTAGCTCTGTACTCATACAAACCAATTTCAACCACGAAAGAATCTTACACCTAAAACATTGTCATCAAGGTTTTTTTTTATTCTCTCTGATTGGTTTTGTCCCACTACCCTGTAGAAGAGGGGAAAATTTCTACAGCACAGCTTAGGTGCTCATGGCCAATGACTACCCTGAAAGGGATAACAGGATCCTCCAAGATTAAGTACTTAATATAAAAAAGTAGATATCAGACATTTTTGAAAGACTATTTTTATTTTACACCAAAAAGAAATGCTTAAAACAAAAAAGATTTATATAGGCACATTAAATAATAGTTAAAACATAAAGCAATAACCCATAGTACTACTTATATTCCCCTGAAAGGTAAAGATAATATTTGGAGAGTAATGAATATATATTTTCCCTTAACTTTGAAAAGCAAGATATTACATTGGACATTGTAGTGACTTTGGAGTCAAAGGACCTGAATGTATATCTTTGTTTCTGTAGCCTTGGGTAAATCATTTCACTTCTCTGAGTCTTAGCTTCCTAATCCATAAAACCAGGGGATGCAGGGTATTGGAGTAGGTGGCCTCTGAAGTCCCTTACAGTTCTAAATCAATGATTCTATTACCATATGACTCAAGTCAACAACTTAAAAAACATTTATTAAGTAAAAGATACATGTCTCTATACTATATACTGGAGACCCAAAGATTAAAAAAAAGACATAGTTTCTGCCTTCAAGAAGCTTAAAACCTTATTGTGGGGATGGGAAATGTATACAAATGTTATTTTAGAAATAGGGCATGACATGTTTAGCACAAATATGAAAGTCTTCTAATTGGCCTACGAAATACTGCTAAATTACTTTATTTTGTACCTATTATGTCAAACACACATAATTGTATAAATATATTATGTTATATATATGTGTTCTATTTGAGAAGAAAGATACAAGTCTCTTCTCAATAGAATGTAAACTCCACGAAGATAAGAACAAAATGTATTTTTTCTTTAGGTATATCTAAAACATAGCACAGCATGAGATACACAGAAAATGCTAAATAAATAACTGTTGATTAGTAAATAAGAATAAAAGAAAAGACAATATAAAGTGTTATGAGAAATTTTGAATTGGAGCCAAGTAAGTTAAAGATACTGAATTTACTGCCTACTTCCAGCATTTTCCCAGAGAAAGAGTATAGAAAGCAAGTTAGAGTTCATGGGATGATATACATTTGAATAAATGCCATTTTCAATGATTTTCAGATACTAATATTATGAATGGTGGCCATCTGTGTTATGTCTCTGACATTTAAAAAATCACATTTTCTCACACAATTAAAACTAGATCTAAATAATTGGAAAAACAATTGCTCATGGATAGCACAAGCTAATATAATAAAAATGACAATCCTATCCAAATTAATTTACTTATTCAGTGCCATACCTATCAAACTACCAAGAAACATTTTTAATGGATTAGATAATTATAACAAAGTTCATTTGGAAGAACAAAAAATTAAGAATATCAAGAGAACTAATAAAAAATGTGAAGGATGGGGCCTAGTACTATCTGATCTTAAACTATACTATAAAGCTGTGATCATGAAAACAATATGGTACTGGCTAAGAGACAGAAGGGAGGATCAGTGGAATAGACTTTGGGTAAATGACCTCAACAAGACAGTCTATGATAAACCCAAAGATCCCAGCGTCTGGGACAAGAGCCCACTATTTGACAAAAATTGCTGTGAAAATTGGAAAACAGTATGGGAAGAGATTAGGTCTAGGTCAGCATCTCACACCCTTCACCAAGATAAATTCAGAATGGATAAATGACTTAAATATAAAGAAGGAAATTATAAGCAAATTAAGTGAACATAGAATAGTATACCTGACAGAACTATAGGAAAGAAAATAATTTAAGACCCAGCAAGAGATAGAGAATATTATAAAATGTAAAATAAATAATTTTGATTACATTAAATTAAAAAGGTTTTGTACAAACAATACCAATGCAACCAAAATTAGAAGGGAAGCAACAAATTGGGGAAAAATCTTTATAATGAAAACTTCTAACAAAGGTCTAATTTCTCAAATTCATAGGGAACTAAATCAATTGTAGAAAAAATTCAAGCCATTCCCCAATTGATAAATGGGCAAGGGACATGAGTAGGCAATTTACAGATAAAGAAATCAAAACTATCAATAACATACATGAAAAAGTGTTCTAAATCTCTCATAATTAGAGAAATGCAAATTAAAACAACTCTGAGGTACCACCTCACACCTAGCAGATTGGCCAATATAACAGCAAAGGAAAGTAACGAATGTTGGAGGGGATGTGGCAAAATTGGGACACTAATACACTGTTGGTGGAGATGTGAATTGATCCAACCATTCTGGAAGGCGATTTGGAACTATGACCAAAGGATTTTTAAAAACTGCCTGCCTGGATTTATACTCCAAAGAGATAATAAAGAAAAAAAAGTGTACAAAAATATTTATAGCTGTGCTCTTTGTGGTGACAAAAAACAAAACAAAACTGGAAAATGGGGGGATGCCCTTCAATTGGGGAATGGCTGAACAAATTGTGGTATCTGTTGGTGATGGAATACTATTGTGTTCAAAGGAATTCCATGTGAACTGGAAAGATCTCCAGGAAATGATGCAGAGTGAAAAGAGCAGAACCAGGAGAACATTGTACACAGAGACTAATACACTGTGGCACAATTGAATGTAATGGACTTCTGTACTGGCAGCAATACAATGATCCAGGACAATTCTGAGGGATTTATTAGGAACAATGCTATCCACATTCAGAGGAAGAACTGTGGGAGTAGAAATGAAGAAGAAAAACACATGATTGATCACATGGTTCAATGAGGATATGATTGGGGAGGTTGACTTTGAATAATTACTCTATTGCAAATATTAATAATATGGAAATAGGTTCTGAATAATGATATATGTAAAACCCAGTGCAATTGCTCGTCGGCTCTGTGAGGGAGGAGGGAATAGGGGAGGGAAAAACATGAATCATGTAACCATCTAAATTAATTAATTAATTTAAAAAAATTTAAGCCCTTACCTTCTAGCTTAGAATTAATACTAATTATCAGTTCCAATGCAGAAGAGCGGTAAGGCCTAAGCAATTGGAGTGAAGTGACTTGGCTTGGGTCACAGTTAGTAAGTGTTTGAGGCAAGATTTGAACCCAGGACCTCCTATCTTCAGGCTTAGCTCTCTATCCACTGAGCTAGTTAACTGCCCTACTTTTAGAAAAATAGTACTTCCACATAGAAAAATTGATGCCACTGAAATAAGTCACTTCAACCTGCAGAAGATATGATATAGTTTGTTTCAATGAACTCTGAAATTGTCTTCTGAAGGCAATTATGTAAAAACAGCTATAAACAAAGCCTCACTGAAGAATGCTAATTGCTCATAAGCCCAAAATTCTTAGGAGAGTTAAAAATAGAGATAAGAATGCTAGAAGAAATATTGTGGGGGAAAAGATGATACAATAAAATTGCAAAAAGATAATTAACAGCTTTGTAAAAGAAGCACAAAAGATTGAAGAAAATAACATATTAAACAACAGAATTGGCCTAATGGTAAAAGAGGAGCAAAAATTTAATGAAGGAAACAACTTCTTCAAAAGCAGAATAAATGAAATGAAAAAGATGTAAAAATGTTCACTAAAGAAATTTATTTCTTAAAAATTAGAATTAGGCAAATGGAAACTAATATCTCCATGAGGCATTAATAAACAATAAAACAATTTCAAAAAATGGAAAAATAGAAGAAAATATGAAATATATTTTCAGAAAAACAATTGAATCAGAAAAGTGATCAAGCAGAGATAATTAAAGAATTACTGGACTACCTGGAAGCTATAATCAGAGAAAGAATGTAGACATCATTCTTCAATAAGTTATAAAAGAAAACTGCCCTGATATCTTACATAATAGAAAGAGCAAAATAGAAATTGAAAGAATCCAATTACTTCTTCTAGAAAAAAATCCCCAAATGAAACCCCCCAGGGATATCATAGCCAAATTCCAGAACTCCCATGTCAAAAAACAACCAGAAAAAAATTCAAATATTGTTGAAACATAATCAGGATCACACAATATTTATTGGCTTCCAAATTAAATGAATAAAGGGTTTAAAATACAATATTCCAGAAGGCAAAGGAACTAGGATTACAATCAAGAATAACTTGCTGAGAAAAAAAAATTAGTTTAATGCTTAAGGAGAAACAATGGAAATATAATAATGTAGAGGACTTTTAACATTCCTGATGAAAAGAAGTGAGCTGAATAGAAAATCTGACAAACACAAGATTCAAGAGATGTATATGTGGCAAACATGAAAGAATAACCACAAAGGTCTCAAAATCTTTTTACATTCCTGTATGGGAATATGATACATGTAACTCCTAAGAAATTTAATAATTATTAGGGCAGTTAAAAGGAGCTTACATAGGAGGAGGGCTTGAGTGTTCATCAATTATATTAGAATGTTCTCTAAAAAATGAAGGTTGGCCTTTTGGTTTTAAAAGATTATTCTATTACAATTAATAATATGGAAATAGGCTTTGAATGATAATATATGTATAACTTAGTGGAAATGTTTGTCAGTTCCAGGAGGGGGAAGAAAGAAGCAGAGAGAGTACAAAAATCATGTAACCATGGGAAAATATTTTAAAAATAAAATTATATTAAAAAATTTAAATGAAGGGCTAACAAAGAGAGACACATTGTGAGCCAGGTAAAGGAGAAAGACAGAATGGGAGAAATTTTTTCACCTAAAATAGGTTTTCCAGGAAGAATTTTTATAGTAGAGCAGGAAACAGGAGGGTAGTGGGCAATGCTTGAACTTTACTCTCTTTGAAATTTGTTAAAAGAGGGAGGCCTATATATGCATATTCAACTGTATGTGTGTATATATATATACATATATATATATGTATATACATATAAGTATAATATACTCAAAAGGGAAATAAGAAAGGAAAAGAGAAAGAATAGGAGGATAATAAAAGGGAGGACAGATTAAGGGAGGCAGTGGGGAGAAACAAAATAGATTTTGGAGGAGGGACAGGAAAAAGAGAGAAAAAGATTAGGGGAAATTAAGATGGAAGAAAATATACAGATAATCATAATTTTGAATGTGAATGAGATGAGTTCACCAATAAAGTTGAATTAGGTAATAGAATATATCAGAAACCAGAATTCAACAATATATTGTTTATAAGAGACACACTTGAAACAGAAAGCTTCACAAAGAGTAAAACAAAAAGCTGGAGTAGGATGCTTCAGCTGAGCTAAAAGAAAGGCACAAGTAGCAATCATGACCTCAGACAAAGCAAAAGCAAAGATAGACCTAATTAAAAGGGATAATCAGGTAACTACATTTTGCTGAAAGGTATCATAGACAATGAAGTAATATCTAAAAATTTTACAGCAAGTTTCTGATAAAGGTCTCATTTCTCAAATATAGACTGAATATAGAATTGAGTTAAATTTATAAAAATAAAAGCTATTTCCCAAATGATAAGTGGTTAAAGGATATAAACAGGAAGTTTTCAGAAGAAATCAAAGCTATCTATAGTCATAGGAAAAATATTTCAAACACTATAGCTTATTGAAAAGCCAATTAAAATACCTCTGAGGTATTGTGGCATATTCCTCCAAAATGACAAATGTTGGTGGGGATGAAAGAAAAATAGGTACATGAATTTCTGGAGTAGTAAACTGATCCAAACATTCTGGAGAACAATTTGGAGCTTGGCCCTAAGGTCCATAAAACTAATTATATCTTTTCATCCAGAAATACCACTACAAGGTCTGCTTTCCAAAGAGATAAAGGAAAAAGAGATAATCTATACGTAAAAAAATATTCATAGCAGCTCTTTTTTGTGGTGGCAAAGAATTGAACAGATTTTGATTATGATGGAATACTATTGTGCTGTGGGAAATGGAAAGGGAGGAGCTGGTTTCAGAAAAATGTGACAAGACCTATATGGACTGATGCAAAATGAAGAGAGAACTAGGAGATTATTGTGTATAGTAATAATAATGTTATAATGATAAACTGTGAAAGATTTTGGCTATTCTAGCCAATAAAATAATTCAAGATAATTCCGAAAGATTCATGATAGAAAAAAAAATGCTATCCACTTCCAGAAAGAGAACTGATAAAATCTGAGTGCAAAACATGGCTAGTATAGAAATATATTTTGAATGATTTAACAGGTATAATTGATATCACATTGCTTGCCTCCTCAGGGAGTGTGGGGAGAGCACAATAGAGAGAGAGAAAGTTTGGAATTCAAAATTTAAAAGAATAGAATACTTAAAGAATAAATATTTAAAAGAAATAAATATGAAAGAAATGACAAACAGGATGACTTCAGAAAATCCTGAAAAGACTTGCATGAATTGATACAAAGTAAAATGAATAGAACCAGGAAAACAGCATTCACAATTACAGCAATACTGTATGATGATAAACTGTAAATGATTTAGCTAGTCTCAGCCATAATATGATCCAAGATAATCACCAAAGAAGTTATGATGAAAAATGCTATCAATGTTCAGGGAAATATATTGGGGAAAACAATTAAGAGAAAACATTAGTAACAAATATCTTTACCTCTTCATATCTGTCAAAAATCGCTCCCTCCTGTATAAATGGGGAGACAGGTTTCTGCCAGTTAAATTCATATGGTTTGGCCATCCTTATCACCAAAACCTGAAAATAAAAAAAAATCACTAATTAGTAAGTTAACCAAAAAAGTTACGGTCAAATGATATTTATTACCTTCATGTCTATTTTTTTCAAAAGTTTGTGTTAATGCTAACCTCTAAGATTACTTGATTGTCCTGCCATGGAAAACAAGATTGTTAAGAAATACAAAAGACAATGCAAACTCTACAATGATAATGGTACAGAAATGTTTTCAAGATGCATTTTTCACTATTGCATTTATTGCCCTATAAAGGAGGGACTTCTTGCTGTAAATCACATTATTGATCTGCCCCTTTAAAAGGTTTCTGAAGCAAGGATGGAGCTTTCATTAGACGCCATTCCAAGTGAAATGCAACTCTCTACGAGTTGACATTATTGGGAATTTATACAAACTTGCTACTAAAAGGCACAGAAATGATTCACCTTTATGGAAAGGGTGGAAGAAGGCAATGATTTTCTTCTAGTGTGTGAAAAAACAGAAAGGAATAAGAATTTATATAGTTTCTATTAGGGGCCAGGCACTGTGCTAAGTGTTTTACAGTTATTATCTCATTTGATTCCCATACCTCTTAAGGTAGATGCAATTATTTTCCTCTTTTTGCATTTGAGAAAACTGAGACTAATAGTTTAAAGACTTGCCCAGGTTCACGCAGTAAGTAAGTGTCTGAGGCCTTATTTGAATTCAGATCTTCCTGACTCCAGATGCAGTATTCTGTGCATTGAGCACTAGGTGCTCTTCTGTTTCAATTCAGAAAGAAAGAAAAAACCCTTGAACTTAAGAATAAAAAAGTACATGGTCTCTTTTTGTAGATTCATTAAATTTATGCATTCTACATAATAAAATGGACTAGAAAACAATCACTTTGGGATATAAGTGTGTTATGGATTGAGCCACAGCCAAAATGATTGGCCACAGGTGTAACAGCACTGACATTAAAGACAAATCTGAGAAAGGAACAAGTTTCTTCTATTTCCTCTAGACTGCTGTTGACAAGAGGAAAATGATTTGTCAATTCAATTCAAAAGGCATTTGCTAAGAGTCAGCTTAGTGCCAGCATTTCACTGGGTCCCAAGAATACAAAGAACAATGAAAAATTGTCTATGCCCTCATGGAGCTGAATAGACTACATTCTACACTCTCCAGAGCCCCTCAGTCAAATTATTATCTACTTTTCTAGGTCATCCACCCCTTTTTCAATTTTTATTTCCTTTTCAGAGGGAGTGACAATAAGAGAGGGCCTTTATATATGTGAAAAATCATGTTGATTAACAGGGTTAGCCATGGGGGTGAACTAAGTACTTACCTAGATTTCACCTGTCCTCACCAAGACTATCTCAATCACAGGATATACAGTAAAAGTACACAGTGTTCACTAGTCTCCCTCACACCCCCAAGCGATTCAGCTATTATATTCACATGTACCCACAGCATAAATCTGTAATTTTATCAGGATGATCTGCTTATGCGAAGAACTGTAATACTTTTGTTCCAAATGCAGGAAAAGGAAATGAAGATTGGATCATTCAACAAACATTTATTAAGTGCCTACTTTGTGCCAGGCACTGTGGGAGATCAATCACTCTCAGGCAGTAATTGAAAGTGGGTTTACTTTTCTAGATTTAGAGTTTGAAGAAAGAACCTTAAATAACATGTATTACAACTCCTTTTATTTTATATTATCTGTATGTCTATCTATCTATCTGTCTGTCTGTCTGTCTGTCTGTCTGTCTATCTATCTATCTGGAGTGGGAGGGAGATTGAATTTCCCTGTCTTGTCTATCATCTGCCTGACTTCACTGATGACCACTTGGTTTCTGACTAAAGCCTGTTTATCCCAGCTTGGGCGATCTGTTCCATCCCCTCCCAACGTTCCCTACAATATTGGTGCCTGATTGAGCAAGGTCACAGATGTGTTTAACCCACTGTAGCTTAGAACTCCAAAGCTCAAGAGGTCTAGCACATTCAGCCTCCCATGGTAGCTAGCAGGATCTACAGGTATCTACTGCCATGACCAGCAATCTTCTATTTGAAAAAAAAATACAGATGAGGCTACTTGAGTCCAGAGTTTTAAATGGCAGACCTGGTATTCATAATTAGTTTCTGTACATCCCACAAATAATTTTTCTACTATGACAGGTAAGGACTGAAGATAAGTATCTAGAGAAGTATAAAGGGGAATTATAATCTATGAGCACATTGATCTGCCAAATTTTGTGACCTTGTGATACATTTAAAGCAAGGTCAGAAGCGTATGCCCAGTGATCCACGGAGGAATCTGCATTTTCAGAAGTACGAGTCTGAGCTGAAGAGATGGGAGCAGAGAGAAGGAAAAAAAGTGGCTTTCAGTCACAGAAACTTGCAAGGAGATTGCCATAAGGAGTATCTGCTAGTGGTCTACTCTGTGGAGAAAGGCCAATCTTGACTCTACATTTGGGGGGAAATAAAGCACTGGATTTAAAATCAGAGAACACAGATTCAAGTATCTGCTTTATCACTTACTTCTTTGTGTGATCCTGAGCATGTCCCTTAACCTCCCTGGGCCTCAATCTCCATATCTGTAAAATGGAGTCAGACTAGATAACCTCTAAGGCCCCTTTTAGCTCTAAATTGTGATTCTATGACTGGAAAATATTAGAATACAGTGAATCATTTCTACTACCTAATTCTAAATACTAACGTATAACTTAGAATAAAGGGAGTTTAGACATTCTGCCCCAAATGGGTAATTTGAGAATAAAATTAAGTGATAAAGCAATTATTTCCCTTTAAAATATGTTTCTAGGCATACTGCCTGGAAAATTTTTTAAATTTCTTTTAAAAATACCTTAAAGGTCCAACCACAGTTAACCAGCTTTAAAAAAAAAATCCGTTACACCAGTATAACCTGTTTTCAAAGAACTTCATTTCCTTATGCCTGAGCTCAAAAACTAAAAGGTATCATTGCCTCCTGTTTTTCCTCTCCCTGATGGAGTGACACCATCTCACTCAGATGGGCCTGGAGGAGAGATTGCAGAGGTTCTGAACCTAATGTGCATAGATCTCCCCAAGGACACAGTGAATAGATTTCAAGGGATATTTTGGAATTTCAAAAACAAACAAAAAAATTATCACCATAGTTTCACTAACCTCTAAATGAAATTTAACCTGTCCTTCAATTATGATTTTAGAAACATATTCTTTAAAAATAGTCTATAGGTTATACAAGACTGCCAAAGAAGTTCATCCTATTAAAACAGTTAATAGCCTTTCTTTTAAAGGGTAAAACAACCTAATATAAGCAGTAAAGGGAAAGTTAAAGAGACAAAGGATGGATATATACCCATGCATCTTTTCCAGTGTAAACACCTTAAGTATATAATGGAAGGAGGCCAATACGTTTTTAAATAGTTTTATTGTTTCTGAAGCCTAAGGCAACTGAAGTGGATTACAGATTTAACTTTCTTCTGAATAAAATTTATTATACTAAAGATAACTCAGTAGGTAGAGGAAAAGGATTAGAGAGATGTCCAGGAATTCTTTGCATAACAATCATAATGACATATATCAGGTCCATCCAGAGAGGTGCCTTCTAAAATTATAACAGAAACTTAAGCATTTAAGTGGGAGGAAGATAATGAAAAGGGGGAAAAAGTAGGAAGAAAGATAAAGAAAAAGGATGGAAAGTTAATGAAGGGGATGTTCAAATTAGTGATGTATAATAACAAGGCAGACACTTTCTTCCATGAAAAACAATGGAGTGTTAGCCTCTTCTATCCCTATTAAAAACTGGTGCCCAAGGTGGGCTTACAGGAGACTTAATTATCATAGCTCCCACCTGCAGAGCTGAGTGAACTAGGCAGGGAGGAACAGAGTTTCTTGTTTTTAGACATATCTGTTTTTGGGGGCAAAGGATTGGGAGCAAGTAGGTATTCACCTGCAATTTGGGTTCCCCTGTGATAAATGCCCTCACCAAACTAATTTCAAAAGCAGATACTACCTCACTTCTTAGAGAACTGCTAAAGTAGAAAGAGGAAAGGGCCTCAAGCAGGCTCCATTATGCTTCAGCTGAAATAAAATAGGCAGAAATAGTAATCATGAACTCAAGAAAGCAAAAGCAAACATTTGTTCTTATTGTTCAGTCATCATGTCTAACTCTTTGTGATCCCATTTAGGGTTTTCTTGGCAAAGATACTGAAATGGTTTGCCATTTCCTTAAGCTCACTTTACAGATGAGAAACTTGAGGCAAACAGAGGTTAAGGATTTACATTTTGTCAAGGAGCTAGTAAATATCTAACACTTGATATGAATTCAGTAAGAAAAGTCTTCATCAACAGGTCAATTCTATCTAGACATCCTTCTACCCCCTTTAACTTAACATTTCCTAATTAGGGTTTATACCTTTCCCCTCCTGATCTGCCCCTGTTGATTTCACCATTTTTTTTCCAGTGGTAAAACTAGTTCCTCATGTCCAAAGCTTTCTTTTATACACCAGCTAGCTACCCCAAATGCAAAAATAAATTTAAAGATAACTAGGAAAACTACATTTTGCTAAAAGGTATCAGACAATGAAATAATATCAAATATTTTTATATCAAGTTTCCATGATAAAAGTCTCATTTCTCAGATTTATAGACAACTAAGTCAGACATAAAAAAGTTAGTCATTTCCCAATTAATGAATGCTCAAAGGATATGAGTAGCAAGATCAATAATCAGGAATATTCATATTTTTAAATTCATGTCTACCCTCAGATACTTACTAGCTATACAACCATGGACAAATAATTTTACACTGTTTGCCTCAGTTTCCTCATCTATAAAATATGCTAGAGACAGAAATGGCAAACCATCCTTTGCCAAGAAAATGCCAAAATGGGGTCAAAAGTTAGGCACGACTAAAAGAACTGAGCAACAACAACAAAGGATACAATGAGGCAGTTTTCAGGAAAAATAAATCAAAGCTATCTATAGGCATAAGAAAAAATGCTCAAAATTATAATTCATTAGAGAAATGGAAATTAAAATTCTAAGGTACCACTTTGTACTCATCAGAAATGGCAAATGCTAGTGGTGATGTGGGAAAATAAATACTTGAATGAACTATTGGTAGAGTTGTGAATTGATTCAACAATTCTTGAGAATAATTTAGAACTATTCCCAAATGGCTACAAAATGGTGACCCAGCAATACCACTCCTATTTCTAAATTTCCAAGAGATAAAAGGAAAAGGTTCATCATGTACAAAAACAGTATTAGCAGCTCTTTATACAGTGGCAAAGACTTGGAAATTGAGGGTATTCCCATCAATTAGGGAACTACTAAACAAGTTGGGGTTTATAATTGTGATGGAAAACTATTGTACTAAAAGAAATGGTGAAGATGATGGTTTGAGAAAAAAACATAAGAACTAATGCAGGATCAAGTAAGCAGAACTGGATCATTTTATACAATAACAGTAATACTGAAATGATAATAAATTCTGAACTACTTAGTAGCTACTCTGTTCAATAAATGATCTAAGACAATTCTGAAGGACTCATGATGAAAAAATGTTATCTAGCTCCAGTAAGAACTCATAAATTCTGAGTGCAAACTGAAGAATAATTTTCTCACTTTGTCTTGCAATTTTTGGTGATGTGAACAATGTAGAAATATGTTTAGAGTGATTTCATATGCCTAACTGATTTCATACTGTTTGCCTGCCTTATTAAAAAGTAGGAGAAGCTACAGGGAAGGAGAGAATTTTGAACTCAAGATTTTTAAAAGATTGCTAAAGATATATACTAAAACCAACTTCATTATCATCATCTATTTCCTCCATTTTTCCTCCTGTGTTGGTCCATCCTCAGGCTAACCCCTCTACTTGTGATCTTAATCTCCTTCTAAGACCTTGATCTTCTTTAGGCCCTTTTTAGCAGTCATCTTTTAAGTTTTCTGATCCATTTTCTGAATTTTAAGGCCCGAGTTCCACATTATCTACACATCATCTTATACTACCTTAAACTCAACATTTCTTAATTCAAGCTTATCATTTTTCCCCTCTAGACAGTCCCCTTTTGATTTCACTATTTTTTGCAATAATAAAATTAGTCTCCCATGTTTGAAAATTTCTGTTATTTGTGATTCTTCCACGATATCATTTCTTGCAACTAATTAATTACAAAGTCCAATGAATTTCTATCTCCCTAATATCTCACAAATTCATTTCTTTATTATTCCCCTTGCCCCTCCTCACTTTGCAGACAAGTAGAACAAGTCAATTTGCTTGGGACAATATTCTGTATACTATTACCCTTAGTGTTTATTGAATTAAATTAGACCCTGCCCCATGATTCTGTGGTCATTATATTAAATTTCTCTAAGATCTAGAGGAGTTCAGAGTAAAAATAAATGGTACTTGGTGATTTGAGAACCATGGTGTCCTATAGGGAGAATTTCATTGATTACATCTTTTCCACAAAGATCAGTGGCACTGATCTTACTCCAAGCAATGTGAGGTATTTTTCAGAAGGAGTATGTGTTTTATTTATTCTTTAGGTTATCCAATTTGGAAAATTACTTTTTCCAGGGCAGGAAATTAGTTGTTCTATGTCTTAAACTATATAATCCTGACTATCTTCACATAAAATTTCTATCTTTCTGTTTAATGATTGAATTTGAAAAAAATTTTTTTTCTCT
This sequence comes from Gracilinanus agilis, assembly GCF_016433145.1. Lineage (NCBI taxonomy): Eukaryota > Metazoa > Chordata > Mammalia > Didelphimorphia > Didelphidae > Gracilinanus > Gracilinanus agilis. The sequence continues at coordinate 128,389,124 of NC_058131.1, read as the reverse complement.
ACATGATCATATCTTCTCTATAGTCCTAATGAATAAGAAGTATTTATATATACATTTATATGGGAGTATTCTGAAACTTAACTTTTATTTGACTGCTATCCTCAAACCATAAAAAAAGATTGTGGAAGGAGTTAACTAATCCTTTTCCTTTTCTCTATCCATACAAATCCCATTATTGGTTCAAATTATCTAAAATGACACTTTCCAATGAACCTATCCAAGGTTATTTTCAAGAATAGATACTCACGACAAATTTTCCACTGTCTAAAAAAAGTAGTTAATTCCACAAGAAAATTCTATTTATTCCCTTCATCTCTTGCCAAACCATTTTTACATCTCTGAGAGCTGATCAACAGTTCTCACAAGACCACCTAGACATTCTGAGTAAGTGAATTTTATCTCAAGTATAAAGCTAATTTGATACTAATACATAATGTCATTAATGGTAACTGCCTAACTTCTAAAAATAGCTTCATTTTCATTAATCCATTAAATGATCTCTTTTTAAAGTGTAAAACAGAGAAAGTATACAAAATGGTCTATGTCAAAGGATTCTCTTCAAAAATTGATATATATGTTAATTCTTATAAAAATAAATGAAATTTATAAAGCATTTTTACTCTCATAAAGTGCTTTACATATATTATCCCATTTAAGATTTTCAACAACCCTTTTGGGAATTTACTACAAATTCCATCCCTTATTTGATAGGGGAGGAAACATAACCTCAAAATGGTTACATGATTTGCACAAGGTCCTACCAAGAGTCAGAGGGGTGATGTGAATCTAGATTTTTCTCATTCTAGGTTCTGAAAGATGAAGACCATGGCCTAAGATTTCTTTTCTTTTCATGAGGCAGAAAGATGTAAAGTAGTTTGAGAAACCTCACACTCATTTAAATGAACACAGTACTTATTTATTGTAACAAATGAGCAATTGATTATAACTAAAATATTAATCTAGAAACTCCAATTATACTTTTATTTTTGGAAACAACCAGAGTTACATATGATTCCATCTGACATTAAAAACTAAATCCAACAAACTCATAAACTTTTGTCATTAAAAATGAGTTATTTTATATGATCAATTGATAATTTTACTCATAGAAGCATAATATTAATGAGAATAAAATGAAAAGATAATAGAAATACATTTTTGCAACATATTCCGAAGCTAATTTCCAAAGCAAACTTTGCAAAGGAAAAATTTTAATTTCAACAAAAATTTTATTGACCAAAAATATTACAGGAAAATTTTTTATAAAAATTGTGACTCCGTGAACATACTGTTTTGCTTTCTTTGTATCCTCAGTGCTTAGCACAGTGCCTGGCATATAGTAGGTACTCAACAAAAACTTGTTAATTGATTGACTGCATATAAAGATGATAGTGTGCAGTAGGAATATGTTATAAAGGTGTCTACTTCTGTCAAAAATATCATTATCCTTTCAGGCTCTCAGTTTAATAACTTTGCCATTATAACCATTATGACCATGCCATCAACTTCTGCATTCTCCTTCCCCACATATATCCAATTAATTGCTAAATCTTGATAGTTCTACCTCCACAGCATGAATCTGTATCTACATAGGCAGAGATGAAGAATTAGCTAGTCAATCTGTGGATTCTTTTTTAATGTTATGTTCAATCCAGGGCTTTTATTTTATTGGTACAGAAAACTCACTCTACCAACAGAGTCATCAACTATTCTACAACTTTCTCTCTCTTTCTTCTTCTATATTCTTCCTTCTCTGCTTCTTTCCTTATTCTCCCTTTCCCTCTTTGCCTCTCTCTCTTGCATTTGTCATGGATAGGATTTAAGCTTGTTTCTGAATCCAAAAATAGCTCTCTGATTTATCACAAGTCCACTGCCTCTCAGTAAATGGCTTATATGCATACAACTAATATTTTTCTCCATTTATAAGGGACTCAAATACTCAATTATATTGTTAATTTCATCTCTCTTATCTTTAAAACATTTTTAAAAAATAACTATGGAGCTAAGTTTAATATAAACAGCTTAGAGGATCAGAGTTAAAAGAAATATTTAGTAGATAGCATGGTACAATGGAAAGACAACAATACATGTTTTTAGGAGTCAAGACTTTAAATATTATTTCCATCATTAACTTGCTATGTACATTGGGCAAGTCACTTAATTTTGAAAACTCAGTTACCTCAGATACAAAGTGGGGACACATTTTCAAGGCATTCTGTCTAGAGTGCTGGACTTGGCAAAGCTATTTAAATACCAAAGTCTTATCCTAAGGCCAAGAGCTATACTTTGATAGTACCCCTCTAGAGACTCATCTATCTCTTCCTGATCCTGAGATCCAACAGCCTGTGGTAGATACAGAGTGATGCATTTAGAACTTGATATCCCCCACAGACACTACTTTTATAAACAGAGGAGTATCACTAAAATATTCAAACTATGCTTCCTTGCCTTTAAAATGATCAGTAATAAATAAAGATAAAAAAACAATTACATTGAAAACCTAGAGTTTTATTTGTATAGAAAGTATTTGTAAAACTTAATTATTAACATTTTTGGCATAAATGCCACTCTAGATTTTCTTTCTGGCCTCTATTTATTGCCTCATCCCTAGATTGATCCCTAGTCTATGTATATGATTTAAACTCAGCTCTTGTTTTCATCCTCAAACCAGATGAACTTCTGAAGGCTGATGCAGATTTATTTACTCAGGCTTGAAATCAGAGATTCTTAACCAATAATTTGTCAATTTTTTAAAGTGTGATAAATATAAATCAATAAAATTGTTTTCCTTTGCAATCCTATGTATTTTATTCTATACATTTAAAAATATTATTCTGATATGGTATACATGGGTTTCCTGAAATTGCCAGAGGGATCCATGACACAAAAATTCTCTGAATCTTGCCCACATATTTCAGTTTGACTTGTTAATCTGACCTCCAACCTCAGCTTCATACCTAGGACTCACAATAACCATGTACTCTCTTTCTGTGTAACCATCCCCGAAAAATTATCTCTATGCTGGTATGCTGTTCTAGTCCTTACCCAAGCTTCTAATCCTGGACCCCTTTCAACATCCTTTATACTACTTTTGCCCATGTTTGGGCTGACAGCATCCTCAAAATTTAGCCAAAATGAATCAGACGTCCTGGAGTTGGCTATTTTTAGTACCTATTTTGCCTCGATAATCTGAATTCTTTTCCTTGTGCATCTGAATAATCTCTCTGGAAAATGCCTTGAGTTTCAACTTCAGTTTGTTTGAATAGAGACAGCAGAACGAATAAGAGAAGGTACTTTAAGACATAATGAAAACAGCTGATAAGCAGTAGTAGGAATCATTTCAAGAGCTTCATATATTCTATTTTAAAAACTAACATTCTTATTAAGAATCATAAATGCATACAAACCATCCAATTTAATCATAACTGTCTTTATTTAAAAATCTTCAAACAACCATATAAATAAACTTGTTGGATATCTTTATATATCTTACACAAGAGTAGAAAAAAAAACAGTTAAAAAAATACAATGTCCCCTGGAACCTAATTCCTAACCATATCAGGAGAAAATTAGACACTGCAGCTTAGATTCTGAAGTCAAAAAGGGATTCAGAACAAACTCAGTTTATATGGATAAAACAATTTATATGATTATATATCAGAGTTGGTATATGGTCCTCAGTAACATCCAAAGAAAATGGGCTGAAAATCCTCTTTGATTCTTAGTTTAAAAACTCACTTTCATTTCTTTTGGGCCTTTACTGGAGAAATTACCAAATTGTTTGGTAAAAAGAGGGATACTAAGGAAAAATCATAGGAAATATAAGGTTTTGGATTTTTTGGACTTGGGTTTCATTTCTACATTAAGCTTCTTTTAAAACAATAACAACAAAAACTTAAACAACACTACTCTGTCCTTTTCATCTTTTTACAATCTATAACTAAAAGCAATGTAGATCTATAGAAAGAAAAATCTAATCTATTTAACTCCCTTATTTAAAACCTTTGCAGTTGTGTATCACCTCCTCTGGACTCACTCCCAGAGGGAATTCACTATCAGGATGGGATCACTCCTTATCCCTGCCAGTGTTCTACAGGGTAAGCCCAAAGGACTATTCATAAACCTTCAATAATTTGCTTCTCAATAACTATTAGTCAGTAGTCTCAATCATATTTCAGCAAAAGAACATTTACTATGTAGGGTTTAGTGATAAGAATTTTTGGTACAAATATTCTCCTTAACCCACATTTCCTTGCACATACAAGTTCTTTAGAGCAAGCAGGCTCAAGTTTATATTAAGAAGGTAAGAAGCAAGTGTGTAGAGATCCCATGTGACAAAAGAGTGTCTCAAAACTCATTGTTATCAAATGTATTTTTTTTCTTTTTGCAAAGCCCTTATGAACCTCACTCTATTTAGCACATTGCCTTTAGGGGCAGTAGTATAAAGACTCTAATGCTTGTCTTGGTTGTGTATTAGTTGTCCGAAGAATAATCTAGCTAAATTTGAAAAGTTCAGCATCAGAAAGTGATAACTTGATTATCTTATTAATTGGAAAGAAGATGTCTACTATACTGAATTACAGTAAAGTATAGTTGTCAATTTATATAGTCCTAGTGACTACTACTGTACCCTTTACGCAATATATACCTAATAAATATTTGTTGAACTAATTAATTTTGAGAGGTCACAACACCTTAGTAGTGGACCGTCTATAATTATAGTTTTGAGTGGGGGAAAAAAAAGACTTGGAGGGTCTATGTTGATAGAGAGAGTATACCCAACTCAATACAATAATGAAAAGGCAATTAGCTTTTTTGGACTTTAGTCTCCTTATCTGCAACATCAGAGAAGTGGATAAGATGTTCTCTAAAATTGATTATAGTTTTAAATTCTTGAATCTCTGGATCTTTTAAAGTATTGAATTTGAAACTGTGTTCTATCTGAGCAATGCTCTAGGCCAGGGGTTGGCAACCTTTTTGGCCGTGAGAGCCATAAACGCCACATTTTTTAAAATGTAATTTCGTGAGAGCCATACAGTGCTCACAGTGCGCGCTCCTGTAACAGCGCCTGAAAAAAAAATGACTTTATGGCTCCTGCAGAAAGAGCCATATCTGGCCCTCAAAAGAGCCAGATATGGCTCAAGAGCCATATGTTGCCAACCCCTGCTCTAGGCTCAAGTAAAATAATATATGTACATTTATACATGAATCATTCAGTCATCAAACACTTACTTAGCTCCCACTATATGCTAGACAAAAGCAAAACAGTCTGACCTCAAATAAACAAAATGGGCATATAAAGGTATGGATGCAGGTTCAAAACACATGAAAAGCAGATGCAAAGTATTTTCCCAAGTATTTTAGTGGGGATGAATGCATTATCAAATAAATAAGGAAAAGCCTCATGTAGAAGGTAGCATTTAGACAAATTCTTGAAGGAAACCAGTATTTCAAAGAGGCAGAAGTGAGGAAAAAAGGAAATAGTCCCTGCATAGAGGACAGACCAGAAGGTGATGGAAATAATTAGATAGATAGATAGATAGATAGATAGATAGATAGATAGATAGATAGATAGATAGATAGATAGATAGATAGATAATCTGTGTACCAGGTACTATGGTGAGTCTATATATTTATTCCTTCTCTTCCTTTCCCCTCCCTCTCACAGATGAATTGTGCTGAAATAGAAACATTTCAACTACTGACTCACCAGAGTTCATCTATGAAACTACCAGTCCCACAATGACCTGAGTGAATAATAAACATTTATTAAGCACTTACTATATACCAGCCACTGTGTAAAGTACTAAAAACTTCAAAGATTAAAAAAGAAATAGTCCCTTCTGGAAGAGAACTTAGGGTTAAGTAGGGAAAGATAACCCACACAGGGAAAAGGTGACTAAGAAAGTGGGGAGTATGTGAAATGGTTGATGGTGTAAAGTGATAAGTTGAGCTGGCTGGATAGATGATTGAATGGGGAGAAGGAACAAACTAAAGTATGGTCTAACATCTAAATATAATGTGCTAATAAGTAGGCTAGTTTGAAATATGTCCTAGTTCACAACAAATGGCCATAAATTAAAATAGAGGCTAAAGATTCTTTCTGAAATCCAAATGTTTTTTTTCCAAAGCAAAAATTATATTTATTCTTTTAATCAACACAAAAAACAATGGCTTTCCATTATATATTGTGGAATAAACGACAGGAAAAATCACATGGTAAAATTTCCAAAACATCTATGGAATATCAAAGTACAGTTCTCAGACCCTGAACACTTATCCAATTCTTGTTACAGTTAATGCATTCACATAATTGTCTCTTTCATAAGACGTGTGCTTTTATTGGATTATTTTAAAATGTGTTTGTTCCCATAGCTTATACAGGCACTGGGAAGCATTCCTCACACTAACAAGACCCAGAGGCACTAGAAAGGATAGAAGAGGTCAGACAGCTGAATGCACACCGAATCCCAAGAGCTAATTTTGTCTATTTTGGTGAATGTCTCAAACTTCTAATTTGAGGGGTCTAAGCAGGTAAAATGCAAGATGGCAAAAGAAGCTGTGAAAACTGAATTCCTCTAATTAAATTCCCTGCCCCTTTAGTCAGAGAAACTTTCTGTTCCTTCAAGCGTTGACCATAGCCTAAAACTAATGAGTAGTCCTAAAAATTCTTCTGCTTTTTGTGCCTGTAATCAATTACTTTCTTTCTTGAGGGGTAAAGTTTGGCCTACTATATTCTGAAAGGTTATGAAACTATAAGCAAGTTTCAGGAAGAGACCAGAAAGAATTTGAAAGACATGTCAGATGATCACAAAGATGGCATCCTTACTAGAAAAAAAAAATTAGCTCTGGGAAAAATGAAAATTCATTCCTATTCACTCTTGCAATATAAAGGTTTCTATGTTACAAGGCTTTTTAAAAATTACTCAGTTATGCTCTATTTTTAAGATTAGCAGGTCTATAAACCTGGTCAGTAGGAAACTAAGGATGTACCTTTTGACCATAAGGAGTGGCTTAGTTTTCTCCTGGGAATACATTTAAACTACTTTAACATTGTACTCTATGGGCACATAGAATTAAAAAAAAAAAAAACTCAATACTTCAGTATGGAGTTGTGAATTGATCCAACCATTCTGGATGGCAATTTGGAACTATGCCCAAAGAGCTCTAAAAGACTTCCTGCCCTTTGATCCAGCCAGTGGTATCACTGCTGGGTTTTTACCCCAAAGAGATCATAGGGAAAAAGGCATGTACAAAAATATTTATAGTCACACTCTTTGTGGTGGCAAAAAACTGGAAAATGAGGGTATGCCCGTCAATTGGGGAATGGCTGAACAAATTGTGGTATCTTTTGGTGATGGAATACTATTGTGCTCAAAGGAATAATGAACTGGAGGAATTCCACGTGAACTGGAAAGACCTCCAGGAATTGGTGCAGAGTGAAAGGAGCAGAGCCAGGAGAACATTATACACAGAGACGGATAAATTGTGGCACAATAGAATGTAATCAACTTCTGTACTAGCAGCAATACAATGATCCGGGACAATTCTGAGGGATTTATGGAAAAGAACGCTACTCACATTCAGAGGAAGAACTACAGGAGTGGAAGCACAGAAGAAAAACAACTGCTTGAACACATGGGTTGATGTGGACATAATTTGGACCACCCTAGTACAACTATCAATAATATGGAAATAGGTCTTGATCAATGACACATGAAGAAACCAGTGGAAAAAGCACATTGGCTATGGGGGAGGGGTTGGTTTGGTGGGGAAAGAGAGTAAGAACATGAATCATGGAACCATGGAAAAAAATTTTCTAAAAAAAAATAAAAGAAGTTTATATAAGGCGTAGCTAGCTCTCTGAGAGGGCAAAAAGAAAAGGATTGAGGAGGAAAATGTAGGTGTGATATAAAAAATATGACTTTTGGGGCAGCTGGGTAGCTCAGTGGATAGGGAGCTAGGCCTAGAGATGGGAGGTCCTAGGTTCAAATCTGGCACCAGATACTTCCCAGCTGTGTGAGCCTGGGCAAGTCACTTAACTTGGCCTGAATCCTAAGTATATCTAGGATGCTTATTTCTAAAAGGAGATCAAAGCACATGTGGCTGCTACCCTCAGCTTATCATGAATAGAAGCTCCTCCTACTTGAGAGCTGTCATGCATGCATACATATTAAAAGGAATGAGAAATATCATTCAATAAAGCTACATAGAGATGTGTGGAAAGTGGCTCTTTTCTTCTGGAATACCAAAATGAGGATATCTTTCAGAATTCTTTATATATTCAAATTTGCATAACATGAATTTACAAAAAGCAAGAACTCTATATTCTTCTCTATTAAATGAAGGGATTGGTCTAGAACCTTCTGGGAATCTAGGAATTGATGAAATCAGAGTAAGTTTTAAGGCTCTAGGTTTAATTTTATATTGTGTCTCAGGTGTGCTAAATATTCTTCGGAAAAAGGAATAAAAAAGTTATAGAGCAAGTTGATAGTGATTTGGATTCAGAATTATCTGAATCATTGGAACCAAAGAGCAACTAAGTGATACAGGGGATGCCTCATGTACTTACTATTTCTGTGACACTGGAAAAATCATTTAACTACTACCTACCTCGGTTTCCTCATCTGTAAAATGAGGATAATAACAGCACATATGTCTTAGGGTTGTTGTAAGACAATATCTACAAAGTGCTTTGAAAAACTTTAAAGAAATAATAATAATATAACTTGTCAATGTTGTGTCTACAGTAGAAATAACTTGTTAGAGTGAACAAAGTCCTGTCCTTGAATAAGTTCTGTTCAATCCTATTATCACTGTTTTGAATGAAGTCATAATCAATAAAATATAAAGACACAAAGTTTGGAGGACTTGATAGTCATGTTCAAGTACTGGAAAGGTTATCATGTAGAAAAAAGGATTATATTTGCTTTGCTTGTCCTCAGACCTTAAAAGCAGGACGACTAGGCAGAAATTAGAGAGGCAATATAGAATCAAATACAGAGAGAAAACTCCTTAATAATTGGCATTTTCCATAAATGGACTGGATAGTCTTGGGAGAAGATTAGCTCTCCTTCCTTGGAAGTCTTCAGTGAACAATCAGTTACTGGGTATGATATTAAGGAGATTTCTGCTTCATATTCAAGGAATAGACTATATAACATATGAGATTCCTTCAAAATATGAAATTCTGAGATTATAAGTGGGAATATAAAGTGTATTATATCGAAGTTGCTATGTATCTACTTGATTTATTTCATTATATCATCTCCCTCCTCCATGTGACATGCAGATACTGAAATTTTAACCGTTTAAAAATGATTCTGCCCATTTTCATTGCTACTCAAGAGAAGCCAGGAGTGAAATTAGCGACTTGAATACTTCTTTTTTTTTTTTTTTAACCCTTAACTTCGGTGTATTGTCTCATAGGTGGAAGAGTAGTTAGGGTGGGCAATGGGGGTCAAGTGACTTGTCCAGGGTCACACAGCTGGGAAGTGGCTGAGGCCGGGTTTGAACCTAGGACCTCCTGTCTCTAGGCCTGACTCTCACTCCACTGAGCTACCCAGCTGCCCCCCTTGAATACTTCTTTTTGATTATGATTCTGTCACAATGGAAACCAGCTCCTAAGATGCAAGTAATGGAGGAGAAACTGGGGCTGCATGATGGCAATTACTTGAGTGATGAGTTAGCTATATTTTATTTTTGATTGACTAAATCATGCTTTGAATATAAAAAAATCGAATTTCATTAGCATCTAGGCTTCTATTAAATTTAATTACAGTTCCTTAGAGCTTTAGATGGGGGACAGCTTATAATTGAGGTATCTTTCAACTTTCTGAGGGGCATCACCCTAAATGCCTGAAAGTAAAATATATGCAAAATGATTGTTCAATTACAATGACATACTTGATGTTCTGAGTTAACTTGCTTTATGTTAACCATTATACTAAATGCTTTCAAACCTCTGGAGAGAACCCATCAATTTTCCTAGAAGTCTACAAAAGCAAAGTAAAATGAATTACAGAAGCAGAGAATCTCAGGGTTAGACAGACTCAGAAGCCACCAACTCCAATGCATACATAAACATGAATCCTTCCTAGGAACAACTTAACCAACAGTCATCCAGCATTTCTTTAAAGAACTTGAGGAAGGAAGAACCTGCTAACTCCTGAGGGAGCACATTCCACTTGGGAATAACATTTACGGTTTGGGCATTTTTGCCTCACATCAAACATAGACCTAATTCTGCATTTTCTCTAGACCTGTTCCCAATTCTGAAACATTTTTTCAAATGACTAGGCTAGAAACAAAACTTTCTTTCTAACCTGAAAAAAAAGTTAGGTTTACTGAAGCACCTAGTATGTTGGGTTTTTTTTAAAGATAGTGGGGCAGAAGGAAGTACTGAATTGTTTGGATAATGTCATTAATTATTCATTTCTTTGTAGAAATAAATGTACTATTTTCTAATGTAGTTCATCCAATTCATTTATTCCACATGCTACTGAAGACGTACTAAGTTTTACACAGAGTAGGTATTTACATACTTCATATAATGTCTGATATTTCATCATGCATTATGGGGATAAAAAGAAATATAAGATACAAATAAAACATAATTTCACCTTCCAGGAACTTTCAATCTAGTGGGGAATAACAAACATAAACTAATGCCTCAAATGAAAGACTGTAATACAGGGTGTTCCAAGCCTTAAAAGCAGTTTTAAGCTTTAATAGCTATTTAAATTTAAAGTTTAAAACTTCACTAGGACTTTGGGAACAACCTGTATAAATGTCATATTCCTTATATTTGCAATAAATATTGTACAATTCAGGGGAAGCTAAAATCCACTTTTGGTCATATGAATAATACACCAGTTATTCATATTTTTGATCTTTTAATGTACTTTAATTTTAATGAATATCCTCAGTACTCCTCACTGCCTCCTCCCATGGAGGAATGAGCCAAGGCCACTAACAGGGGGTTGAGGGTAGTTCATGGTACATCCCTCATCAAATGAGATGCTATCCCAGTGATTTTTGCTTTACTCTAGTAAAGGGATATGACCTGGAGAAGGAAATGGCAAACCACTACAGCAGTCCAAGAAAACCCCAAATGGAAACATGAAGAGTTAGACATGACTGAAATGACTGAACAAGAAGAAGGACATGATGATTGTTTTCTGATCAATATCCCAACCTAGGAAGTCAAATATCTAATTATAGAAATTAAAGAGACTACAAATGATATATTTAGCTAACCTTTTATAAAGCAGCCATGTCTAGCAATCCCTTTATTAGGGAGAAGGGAGAGCACCCATGGAGCATGTTTAGCATTGCCCTATTTCTACCGATCATATGTATATTCTCAGACTTACTTTTAGTCAATTCTTCTCATATGTTAGCTTTGTCCAGAAGCATGTCCTAAAGCACCCTCCTGGTCAACTGGAAATAGGAAAGGCAACTCTAAATCTGTCCCATGAGAATCATTGTTAGCTTTATTAAATTAAACAAGTTCTTTGCATTAGATAGGATAACACATTACTGACGAAGAAAAGATTGGCCATCAGCTCTGGCAGTTCTTAAAAGAAGATCGATTCAGTTCAAGATAGTCAAGACAAGGAGAACCTTCAAGAAATGTCACCTTTGTCAGTTGATCAGAAAGCATCAGAGGTATGGAGAGCATTTCCCCCCGCTCCCCTTCATATCAGCTGGGGTGTTGAGCCATGAAGAAGGAAACAGCACATTCAGAAGTGAAGAGGTTGGTAAGTACAAGTGAGCCTAGGCAGGAGTAGGCAGGTTGTCTAGCTGAGACACTCACTTTCCATACATACACAAAAATGGACAAGGAGTGCCTCTAGGAAAGCAATAGCTTTAGGAAGCATGGACCCTGGCAGAAAAGAAGAAAGAGATATAACTGGGTATTCAAGCCACAATTAGCTATGCCGCTGAGTAGACTTCTTCACAAAGATTCCATATGAGGAATGGATATTGCAGTACTGGAGGCACAAGTACTCTCTCCTTATGAACCTCAATACCATTATTCTCTAGATTTTTACCATCCTTCCCATCGATGGGATATATATTTGTAGAAGGAGGCATCCCAGGTTAATGAGGGGTTGGGGAGAAGAACATGTTTTGTAGCTATTATTCTTTGTCATTGTTATTGTTGTTAAGTCATTTTCAGTTTTATAAGTCTGACTCATTGTTTTTCATGGCAAAGATATTGGAATAATTTGCCATTTCCTTCTCCAGTTTAAATATGAGGAAACTGAGGCAAAAGAGGGTTAAGTAACTTGCCTATGGTCACACAGACAGTATCTAAGGCCAGATTTGAATTCAACTTTTTCTGACTCCAGGCCCATCCATTGTACCATCTAGCTACCTACTATTTGCTTACTAGTGTAACTTGAATTATCTCTACTGTTTGACTATTAATGAGAAACATAACAATGAGTAATTTTGAACTCTAGTTCTAGAAAGATGGTCCCCAAAAAGATAACAGTTCCACTCATAAAACCCTGAGAGAGTATTTCATAAACATGACACAAAATAATTTATGTTAAGTACAACAGTATTAAAAGCAAAGTGCTTTGTGATTAGGATTCTGTCACAGTGGGACTTGGAGCTAACTTTTACCTTATCTGATCATCACTAATTCTTTTGTTTGGTGGAAAACTAAATAACCCATCACTTTAGTATTCAGTCAAAGGTATTTTAGTTATGCTATGGAACAGGATTATGGATTGGAAACTAAAAAGTAAATAGTAAAAACAGGGTAGTTATTGCTTGAGGAAAAGCCTGGAATTGCATTTAAAAAATAATTTGGAGCTAACGAAAAGCACAGTTTATTTTCTTAAATATTCATCTTCTGTTCTAATTTGGTGGCATGGAAAAAAATTCTCTAAATCACAAAATTGATCAACCACTTATGACTGAAAATGAGAATATGGAACACAGTTCTGATACAACTATCTCTATCTATCTATCTATCTATCTATCTATCTATCTATCTATCTATCTATCTATCTATCATCTATTTTNTATCTATCTATCTATCTATCTATCTATCTATCTATCTATCTATCTATTTTTCTTTCTATCTATTGCTTTGACTTATGAAGTGACTTTTGCTTCTAAATAGGAATAAATGAGTGGTATTATGGACCCAGAACTTGAATGGGGAATCAGTTTTGTCCAGTTTTGGTCATCCTTGTCTTGGATTTCAATCAAATTTAATAATGATTTATTAAGTACCTACTCTAGGCATTTATGATAGGCACAGAATGTTAGGGAGCACAGAAAACAAATTTTAAAGATTAATGAAAAATTCACTTATGGTAATTATACTTTGCTTTGCTGATAGTTGTTCTGTTTTTCTACTGGATGAGGCATTCTTATCCAACTCTGGTCAAAAATTGTCAAGGAGAACTGCTAAACAGCTGCTACATTCCACCCCCAGGATGGTATTTCTGAGATTCCTTTGGGATGAAAATTTCTACTTTTATTATTTCTATTTTTAGTAGGAACATTATTATCACAAGTAAATCACTAGGCATCTAAGCAGGCTCTAAATGAACCCTGTGTAAATGAACAGAAATATTTGAAAATTACAGGCCTATTTTCAACTTTAAATGCATGACAATTATTTTTTTCAAAACTCAAACAAAACTACACTCTGAGATGTGAAGAAATCACATAAGATAAAATCTGAAATTCAAAGATAAATCATGTATATTCATAGTCAAGGAAATTCCTGTCTCTTCTCTATCCTCTATCAAAATGTGGTTTTATGAAGGTTTTATGGAAAGGTCACTACTGTAATATTAAAATCTATCTGAGAATGTTGAAATCCCTCATGAGCTTGGCATATTAGTTCAGGACAACATTTATTAAAGTTTTGGCATGACTCAATATTAACTCACTCCAAATATTACAAGCATTTTCAAAAGCTGATAAGCACAGGAATTGAGAACTATAGCTTATATTTTTAAAACACGGGAAAACTATCAGTTATTAGAGATTAACTTCAAGGAGACATTGCTGAGGTAGTACATGAACAATTTCAGTTTTCAAAGGACTGAGACAGATAAATGTCCCAAGATGTACTTTGTCGAAGTACTGAATTCATACTTTGAAAATTGTTAATTAATATAAACAAGAAATTCAAGGAAAAACAGTAACTCTATTTAGCTACATAATCCACACCGTCACATAATACTTTCACCTGTAGGGCAGGTGAAGGCCAGGATTATCTTGACAGATGCCAGATAGATTGTGTTCTGTCTTCCTCAGTTTTCTTTTCACATTCTAGGAAAGGTTATGATGTTTATCTGGATCTATCTAGAAGCAGGGACATATTATCTGGCAAAGAAACAAAGGACATCCAGTATTCCCAAAGCAATAGCAATAATTTAAAAAAAATAGTATTTCATTGAATAGGAAAAGAAAAATAACCTCTCCTTTTGATAACTTTTTTTTTTGCCAAGCAAAATAAAAATTTAGATCAATGTCATAAAATGTTACCTTTCTCAATCAGCTAAAGATGCATGTTGGGATCTGACATATTTAATGAAATAGAATTCTCCTCCAAAGGCAAAGTCTCTCCAAAATATTTTTCTTCATTCAACTGCCAATTCATAGGATGTATTTGTTCCAAATCTTAAAACATAGTTCATGTTTCTCCTATCAGAAATGTATAGATGCTAACTAGGAAACTTCAGCTTATAGCAGCTTTTTATTCTTTTCAAAGAGAAAGAAAAACTGAAACCGAGATGCATATGTTTAAGCTACAGTTTCCTTCCTTCTGGTTTTCTTAGGCTCAGTCACCTTACTTTCCTTACTTGGTCTTCTTGTCCTCAAACCTAAACATCTCCCTCCCATACTTTAATCTGCTAGGGAGAGGGAAATGCTAGACATAACCTTCCCAAATGCCTCACTAACTCCTCAATTATTTCTATCCCTCTGCCTCTATGTAATGGCATTGATTATTGGGGAGTGGTGAATAAGTGTGTATTAATAAAGATATTACTTATACATGACTATTTTATTATGTTTATAAAACAAATGAAATGAAATTTATTCTGCAAGATTTCCCCCAGAGGTAAAAAGTTAATGTAATTAATTGGTTTAATTCCAAGGTAAAAATGTGACTTGATCCCTTGCAAAAAATAAGCAAAAGTATATCCCCTTTTGGGGGAGACTGTCAGACACTCAGGCAAAAATCGTATACTCTGGTGATTCAATTGTAAATACAGGTTCAGAACAAGGTTCGAATCTCAGCTTTGCTGCTTAATTCTTGTG
This sequence comes from Gracilinanus agilis, assembly GCF_016433145.1. Classification (NCBI taxonomy): domain Eukaryota; kingdom Metazoa; phylum Chordata; class Mammalia; order Didelphimorphia; family Didelphidae; genus Gracilinanus; species Gracilinanus agilis. The sequence continues at coordinate 128,373,824 of NC_058131.1, read as the reverse complement.
TGATTTTGGGGCAAATCACTTAATCTCACTAAGCCTATTTTCTCATTTCTAAAATGAGGGGGTTGAATGAGGTGAGCCCTGAAGTCCTGCTGAGATCCAGATCCAAATGTATGATCCTAGCTATAAGGAATAAGGATTACAGGGGGAAAGGCCAAGTATCATCCTTTTGATCTGTGCCACAAGACTGACTCCACATGATGTGGGTAGATGAGGTAACTTTTTCATCAAAAGCTAAACTGTGCCAAAGATCTAGTTTATATAATCTGCTTCAACAAACTAATCAGACTACATGACTGTTATGGTCTCTTCTGATTCTAAAATTCTTTGATGTTACATGAAAACATTAGTACCCCTGTCCATGTCTCCTTGTATAGCATCTCAGCTTTGCCACTATCTACTACATGACACTGAGCAAGTCGGTTAATGTCTCTGGGATTTAGTTTCCTCATCTGTAAAATGAGAGGAGTTTAATTAGATGATCTCTAGTTCCTTCTAGCAATAAATGCATAATCCTATGATCCTATGGTTTTAGCTAGTGGAAAAAGCCCTATGTGATCCTCTCTTTAGCTAGTGGGAAAAAAAACATGATTTACTAAGAAAGAATGGATAGATGAATTAAAAAAAAAACTATTAGTCACTTGCTTTGCACCTGGTTATTGTATTAGGCACTGAGGATTCAAATATAAGCAAGAGAGAGACTTCCTGATTTTAGAGAACCTAAATTCTACTAGGGAAAGACAACACAATATAGGGAAGTGATAGCCAAGAAGAGTTTTGGACAGGGAAGCCATAGTAATGGTAATAAGAGTCACAGGAAAATTGATTGGAATAATTTCTGGGTTCAGTGTCAACAAGTCAAATCAAGAAGAATTTACTAAGCTATTATATGCTTATCAAGTTCCAGGCACTAAGCTAAGTGCTGATGTATTATTTAACTAGTGTTCCCTGAGCTAGAGAGGGAAAGAGGGAGATAGGATGGAGATGGACGAATGGTAAACATACAGCAGCTCTGCATGAAGATGGATGAGGAAAAAGGTATAGGCAATGGAAACAAAATCAAAGAGAAATTGATCTCAGTGGGCTGCAAATTAACTTAGAAAATCACAAATTAACATTATCTATATTATATTGTACATTTATTTATTTTGTTAAATGTTTCCCAATTTCATTTTAATGTGGTTTGGATTGTACTGGGTAGTTCTGCAGGGCACAGAAGTTTGATACCTCTGGTGTAGTAGGTATGGATCTGGGCAAGATATGCTAAATGCTAATTAATCAGAAGCTTAGGGTCCCAAGGTGGGAGTTTGAATTCTAGATTGAAGGTACAAGCAAGAATAAAGGAGCAGGCCATGAAAATGACAGAGAAGTAGTGAAATGGTCTAGGTTAGGACTAGATATGGCAAATGCCCACCAAGAGGAAGCTCTAGGTCTTAGAGTGTGGGGCTTCAGTTCTGGGTCAGGGCAGAAACTGGATTTCAGATTATGAGATCATGTGGCTCAGTCTCCCAACTCCAGTTGAATGCCTAAAGCATTCAAATAAGATGTTAGTATAGTTCCTAGGCAGCAGCATACCCATATGGATAGACTTGTTCACAATTCTTCTTATAATTAAAATCCATTTCCCTCTTGTTTAATACACAGAGGATCTCAAGAACCGGTAAGGAAATGCCTCCCCAAATTAAAAAACATTTTAAAAAGTTCATTCTGATGTTTTTATTCATTTCTGTAACTATAAATAAAACTAAACTAAAATGCTATTTCAAATGAAGAACCATGGAGAGAAATAAAATACAGCAATAACAAAAACAAAAATAAAAACTGATAAGCTTCACAGCTGGCAATTCCAATAGTGAAACCAACCTTTACTTTCACTTTAGGTAATATTGAGTTTCAGCCATTCTTGTGTAACAGAACACTAATGTTAGACTGCTTTAATGCACAACAAGGAGGAGCTGAATTACCATAGACAGCACAATCAGAAAGCAATCAGCACTGCCAGTAGTTACCTTTCACACTGATCTAAGTCTCTTCAGCACTGTTCAAGGGGCCCACCTGAATTAGAGAAAGTAAGATCACTTTTTCAGTTAAGAATTTCCAAGGAAACATATAAATGGTCTTTGTTTTTTTCCTTAAAAAGGTGTCTTACTGAATCTTAAGGTTAAAAATTACTCCAAAGGTTATCTAATCCAGTCTATACTGAGCAAGGTTTCCTTCTACACCATACCCAAATTTTGGCCATTCTTATTCCCCAATTGATAAATGGGCAAAGGACATGAATAGTGTAAGGATGGGATTTGTGTGAGGGGGATGGGACAAAAGCCAGAGAAGGAGTTGTGGACAGTTGGTGACAGTTGAGACGAGAGAGGATTCTGGGAGATTCTCCAGGGGAGGAGGAAGGAGAAGAGAGTTCTTCAGGCAGAGGACTGGGAAGAGAGAGGAGATGGACATCCCAGCTTGGATCCAGTCCTGAGGGCTTCCTGAGGATCTTTCTTTGGAAACTGAAACCCTGATTCACTGATGAAAGCCATTCCATCACATCTCACCCATCAAGACTTCAATCATTGAGTCAGTTAAGTTTTTGGACTCCATTTTGGGAGCAATCTCTTAGTCTCCTTCACCCATAACCCAACCTTGGTGAGAGACCCTTTTTGGTCTAACTTACAATTATAGAAAATGATAGAAATAGGAAATAGAAATAGAAACAGAAGAAGAAGGGGCGAGGGGAGACACTTAGGAGTGGGAACCCCAAAGGTTTCCACCCGAGTGATGGACCTCATAGAAATAGAGAAGAGGGTACCCCAAAATCCCTCTGCCCTTCACCCCTTTCCCCAACCCCTAAATTGCAAATAATGAAAGCCATTCATCAGTCAAATAGGGTTCTGGAATGCCTGAGAGTCAACAAGGGAGAGAGGAACCACAGATTGGTCTGGCTGCCTCCATCTTGAAGCAGGACAATCTGCTGTGAATTTAACTGATGGGGGGATGTTTGTGTGAAATCTGTGCTTATTCAGAATTGGATTGGGGTACCCCATACCTTGTCTTATAGGGAAGCCTTGCCCCCAACTCCTGAGGAGTGGCACCACCATCCAGGTCACCCAGTTTTGGGGTGACACCCCCTTAAAGTCTCCCAGTGTATATTCGGCGCGAGGGGAGAGCTAGAAGAGAGTCTCACCACATAGACTCTCTCTCTATCTCCCAATCTTTCAAACATTGGTTATTTGCTCTTTTAATTATTACAATAGGCAGTTTTCAGATAAAGAAATCAAAACTATCAATAAGCACATGAAAAAGGGTTCTAAATCTCTCATAATTAGAGAAATGCAAATCAAAACAACTCTGAGGTACTACCTCACACCTATTGGGTGACCAATATGACAGCAAAGAAAAGTAATAAATGTTGGAGGGGATGTGGCAAAAATGGAACGCTAATGCATTGTTGGTGGAGTTTTGAATTGATCCAACCATTTTGAAGGTCAATTTGGAATTATGCCCAAAGGGCTTAAAAAGACTGCCTGCCTTTTGATCCAGCCATACCACTGCTAAGCTTTACCCCAAAGAGATAATAGGGGAAAATACATCTACAAAAATATTTATAGCTAGGGGCAGCTGGGTAGCTCAGTGGAGTGAGAGTCAGGCCTAGAGACAGGAGGTCCTAGGTTCAAACCCGGCCTCAGCCACTCTTCAGCTGTGTGACCCTGGGCAAGTCACTTGACCCCCATTGCCCACCCTTACCACTCTTCTACCTATGAGACAATACACCGAAAAGTTAAGGGTTTAAAAAAAATATTTATAGCTGCACTCTTTGTGATGGCAAAAACCTAGATAATGAGGGGATGTCCATCAATTGGTGAATGGCTAAACAAATTGTGGTATCTGATGATGATAGGATACTATTATGCTGAAAGGAATAATGAACTGCAGGAATTCCATGGGAACTTGAAAGACTTCCAGGAATTGATACAGAGTGAAAGGAGGAGAACTAGGAGAATGTTGTACAGAGGCACAACTGAACGTAATGGACTTCTCTACTAGCAGCAATGCAATGATCCAAGACAATTCTGAGGAAATTATGAGAAAGAACTGTGGGAGCAGAAAAGCAGAAGACAAACATAGGATTGAACATGTAGTTCAATGAGAATATGATTCAGGTTTTGATGTTAAAAGATCACTCTATTGTAAATATGAATAATATGGAAATAGGTTTTGAAGAAAGAGTGGGAAAAATCAAGAATTATGTAACTATGGAAACATATTCTAAATAAATTTAAGAAAAATATTAAAAAAATAAAAGACCTCTTGTGAGGGAAGAACCATTCTACTGTTGTTATAACTTTAACTGTTGCACCTTCTACTCACCATATCTACCTTTGCCTTCTGGAACCAAACAGAACAAGTTGATCTCTCATCCACACATATCAGCCCTTCAAAAAGTTGAAAACAGGTACCTCTACAGTCTTCTCTTCTATTGGGTAAACATTACCAAATCAATCTGATATGGTAAATCTATTCAGATCATGTGGAGATCAACCACTCTAACAGGGATATTTTGATCAATGTCCTTTCTAAAATGTAGTGGCCAGAAATGGAATCAATCTAAGGAAAAATACTGTGGAGCCACCATCTCTTTCATCTTGGGAAGAGTGTCCTTCAATGCAGCCTAGTATGACTGGCTTATTCTGACCATCCAATCACACATATACTTAGATGCTGTTGGCTGATCAAATTTCTAAAATTTGCTTTTACTCATAATTACTTAGCAGCATCTAAGAAGCACAAAATATGAAAAACACTACATAAACATATGACATTTAAACTCCCACCTTTCAATATAATACGCACAAGAGAATGGAAAAAAATAGGCTTCAAGGCTAAGATTCTAGTTCTAGCTTAGCCACTTGCTAGCTGTCAGTTTAACCAATATTTTAAAGCAGCTACTATGTGTCATGCACTAGAAATAGAGAGAAAGGCAAAAAAATATATAGTATCTATCCCCCAGTTTATATTCTAGTGGAGGAGACAACATGCAAACAACTAAGTAGAGACAAGATTCATACTGGCTAAACTGGTCATCTCAGAGGGAAGGCACTAAACAGTGTGGGTGGGAAAGGCCTCTTGCAGATGGTAAGATTTAAGCTGGGTCTAAAAGGAAGCCAGCAAAGTGAGTGGGTATAGAAGAGGAGGGAGAGCATTTCAGGTTATGGGAGACATCCAGTGAAAAGAAATAGACTAGAAGATAGTATACTGTATGCAACAAACTAGAGTAATTCACTATTTTAGGTAGAGCTCAGTTGCTTTATTATTTAAAAAATGTAATACATTTCAAATATATTTTTTTCAAAAAGTTAAGTAAAAATAATACTACTTGCTTATTTGTCCTAGGTAAATGTCAGGAGAGGGCATCCAAGCAGAGTGCAAAGGTATGGCAGCAGCAAGGTATAAGACATATTTGGACAATGGAAAATAAGCCAGTTAAGGAGAACTTGTTGCAAAAGAAAAGTTAAATCATATCACAAGATGTTTTAGTTTTATGCCTCTTAATATTACATGATCAGTATACATATTAATAAATTATAAAATTCAACCTACTTGAAAGATCATTATCAAATATTAGAATTTATGGCTTAGGCATAAATAAAAGCTACTATTTTATGATATTTTTTAAGCTTTCAAAGTACTTTCTATTTGTAGTCCCATTTGAGTCTGGGAAATAGGTGCTACAGGTATTATCACCATTTAATTGGTGAGGAAACGGTATCAATGTGGTTAACTGAATTTCTCAGAATCTCTATTCTATAGCAGAGATGATATTTAAATCCAGGTATTCCTGTCTCCAAGTCAAGTCTTTTATTCATCACCATTAAATGTTATCTTCTTAAACAATTAATTAATTATTATATAAATAATAAGTGATATTTCTACTGTCATTTAAAACCAATAATCCTCCCTCTTCTGCCCCCCAAGTTATTAACTGCAATGCTTATGGTTATATAGTCAGATGACAAGAATATAATTGTAAGGATAAAATAATATTTAACTGTTATGATTATCCATAAATTCCAGCTTCCAAAGTCAACTAGGTGGTGAATTGGATGAAGTGTTAAGTCTGATAAGAAGAAAAAATGAGGCAAACTTCAGCCTCAGATGCTTAATAGTTATGTCACTGTAGACAAGTTACTAAATTTCCATTTGCCTCAGTTTTCTCATCTGCAAAATAAATGCAATAAAAAATAAGAATAAAAAATAAAAAATATATATGATATTGATATGAAAATCAAATGAGATAATATTTGTAAAATATGTAGTACAGTTCCTGGCATAGAGTAGGTAATCTATAAATGCTTATTCTTTTCCTTTTCCCAAACAAAGGATCATGTTAAACAACAAATATTATAATAAATATAGAAACATGTACATATATAACAAATATATTTGTATGAATGGTTGTATATATATAATAATAAATAGTATAACTGTTAATAACCTTAATATAGCAACTCAAATTTACATAGTCCTTTTAAGTTTGCAAAGTGCTTTGCCCTCTCATTTGATTCTCCCAATGACCATATTTTATAGATGAGAACATAAAGTAAGAGAAGTTAAGTGATTTATCTAGGGTCATACAACTAGCAAGTTTCTGAAATAAGATTTTAACTGATCTCTTATTGACTTTAAGCTTAATCCTCTATCTACAGTGCCATCAAACTGTCATTATTTAATACATTAGTTCATAGCATGGCATATTGGATAATGAGGCAGCCTTGGAGGCAGGGAAAGATAAGTTTATATTCCATCTGTGACACAATACTGGCTGTGTGGTCCCGGTCAAGTTATTTAAACTCTTAAGGCTCTAAGTGTCTCTCAAAGTCTGTAAGTTTTAGAGAACAGTTATCTACTCTTTATGTGGGTGTTCCTTAAGGAAGCATTCCTCTCCCATTGTGAAAGAATCAATATAATCCCTATTCCTATCTCAATAGATGATAATGCAATTAGGAAAGAGGGCAGAAAAGAATGTAAAAGGAGTTGGGGAGATCTGGAAATGAAAACAATAAGAGAAAAGAAAGACAAAAATAGATGAAACTCAGGTAAAAAAGCCAACTATATTCTGAAGGAAAATATTGGAAAGACACAGTCCATGAGTGAGAGAAACTAGAAAACAGGAATTCCAAATGTACTTTTAGATAGCTGAGCTAAGGAAATCAGTCATGAGGTTGTCTTCTGACATGACAAGAAAGGAATGCCTGCTATAGTAAGAATTGGAGAGCTCCCTATATAGTTCTAATGATAACGCACATATAATAAAGTAATTGATCTCTGGCAAAAAAAAAGATATCATTTAGCTGGATAGAATTGTTGGGGTTGGGGTGGGAAGAGAAGAAAAATAAAGGAACTGATTTAGAATCATAAAATTTCAGTTTTCAAAGGGGCCTTTAGGTCACCTAAACCAAACCATACTCTGGCAGGAAATCCCTTCTATATAATCCCTAACAAATGGTTGGTTAGGTTGTACTTGAAGGTTATATAGTTCACTTATTTATTTCTAATTACAAAAAGATAATGATATTAGCTAGCCTATATATATGACTTCATAATTATAAATTAATTTACATAAACCATTTCATCTGATTGATTCTTACAACAAAACCCTTACTAGATGTTTTATTAAATCTATTACTATTATTTTTTATCTTTATTATTCCAGCTATATTATCAGAGATGTTTAGTAATATGTCCCAAATTCCCTAGTTCTAGTGGTGGAGCTAGTACATCAACTGTAGTCTCACGTCTTTTTTTCAAAACTCTTATCTTTAGTCTTAGAATCAATACTAAGTTAAACTTTAAAGGCCCCAGAACATGAAAGGATTGGCATTTAGGGTTAAGTGACTTGCTCAAGATCACACAGCTAACTCATCTCTTAATCCTAGTGTTGTTTTTTTTTTCTGTTACACCATGCTGATGACTTAAAGGCATCATTTCAGAGACAGGGAAGACACTAAATTATATTGTGTACATGTAAATGTATCTATACACATATATTTATATATAAACGTACTCATAAGGATTGGTAAAGGGAAGGATATGAATACGGACTTAACTCTTGATTTCAATGGCATAGAAAACTCCCAGATGAAAAAATTATCTGCTGATGAAGGTTGGCACCTTCTCTGAACCTTATAATCTTTGAAAGTTGCTTAGAGAAATAAGAGATAAATGACTAATCTGAGGTCACAAAGTCAGCAAGTGTCAGAGGTAGAACATGAATCCAGGGCTTGCTGGCTTAGTGGCCAGCTTTCTGTCCACTATATCTTGGTGTCTCTCAAACAACCTCATATATTAATAGAAATAAATTAATATATGTGTGCATAGACATATCTTTAATTCAGCTTTAACACAGACCAGTTTTTATCATTCTGTATTTCAACAGCTCTTTGATCTCATGGCAAAAGGTATGCCCTCCAGTGTTATAAATCATAACTTGCTTGTGCTTCTCATCTTGAATGGCTTTTGTCTATGTTCGATAAATAAGATACTCGGGTTTATGAAATATCATCATTAATATCATTATAATAATAATTTACCTTAATATAGAATTTTAAGTTTTGAAAACTGCTTTATGTATATTCTCTCATTTAATCCTTCCGTTATTGTTATTTTTTAAAAATCTTACTTCTATCTTAGAATCAATATTAATTATTGGTGCCAAGACAGAAGAGCAATAAGGGCTAGATGACTAGGATTAAGTAACTCACCCAAGGACACACAATTAGGAAGTGTCTAAGGCTAGATTTGAACTTGGATCTCTTATCTTCAGGTCTAGGACTCTATCCACTGAGCCACCTGACTTCTGCCTATTACCATCATTTTATAGATGAAAAAATTAAGGCTGACAGAGGTCATACAACTTGTTCCGTGTCACACATCTATAAAGTGACTGAGGCTGGATTTGAACTCAGACCTTCCTGCTTCCAAGTCCAACATTCTATCCACTGTGCCACCTAACTACCTTAATATACCATAGATCTTCATCTATATCCTTTGACAATGGTACAAATTACAAACAGAACAGACAGCTTTCTATCTTTTGCATCTTACTCTCATTATTTGATTTGTCCATCCCCTTTCTGTTCATGTTTCTCTCTGATAATATAATTGAAGCTGTTTTCCTTTCTTAATTCTTTATTGGCAGCATATTGCAGCTTATTCATGCCTTTTGGGTGACCCTAAGGTTTATATCTTCAGGGACTGTGATATTCCCATTAACTGCTGTCATACAATATCATCATTAGAATGTTAAGGCTAAAAAATATGACTCTTAACAATCATTTGAAGCTTGAGATCATTAAAAAAAAATCCACCATATAATTTCCTGTAGACAATCTAGCCTACTATCCTTCTTTTGTTTGATTCTGGGGCCACCTTATTGTCCATCTGCAATGTCAGTCTAATACACACAAATGTGTGTATGTATATTCATAAATATATATGTATGTATATATGTACATAAACAGTATGAATTTTTCATTTGAATGTATACAAAAGTTTGAACAATAAATATTTTTTATCCTTTTGATTTTTCCTATCTGGCTACTTAGGCTAAAAACCTTTCAATGATTATGGATCTCATTTAAGGAGCAATACAGTATTTCAAAGAATGATGCAATCATAATATGTCATCCAGAAATGAGAGCATCTGAAAGACCTCAGTATCCCTAAGGATCCTTCTTCCATTTGGGCTACATGCACTAGTATATGTCTCTTCCTCATGCCTCACTTGATATTGATTCAGAGAGAATCAAATAAAGCTATTCTTCCTATTATATCTTTGAAGGAATTTTAGATGTTTAAAACATGACTGGAAGATTGTCTTTAAAGTAGCATTTTGTTCTACCAAGTCAAATGTTTGTCTGCAGTTTACAAGAAATACTTGGTGAGATGTTTATATTCTTCATGCTTTTCAGCCTGTGGTATAAATGTAAAGATGAAATCAGCCATGGAATGTCAGTTATGAGAATGTCCTTGTTCCTTTCTCAGGCCTTAATGTGTGTGGATTATTTTCATTAAGATGTTTTTAGAGATGAAAGTGGGCATATGAGTCAGAAGTTATTGCCATTTTATAAATTGTTTTTTTGTATTACTAAGGTTTTTTTATTTTCCATACAGTTGGAATCCATTTTCCTCTTTCAGATATCTTGAGAACATTTTCCTTAATGCCTGCAAAATTGTATTAACTTCAGGGTGGATCTCTTCTGTTATGTACATGCTTGTTTTAGTCTAGCTGCTCTTTCTATTTTATTTTCTTCAGCGTTGTTTTCACTTATACATCAGGGATTGTGATGTCTAAGTTCAAATGAAACATAATAATTTTAATTTCTACTACTAATTTACTGAATTAGAAAAAACTATAACAAAGTTTATTTGGAAGAAGAAAAGATCAAGAATATCAAGGGAAATAATGAAAAAAAATGAAGAAAGGTGGCTTAGCAGTACCAGATATTAAGCTATAATATAAAGCAGCAGTCATCAAAACAATATGGTATTGGCTAAGAGACAGAAGGGAAGATCAGTGGAATAGACTTAGGGTAAGTGACGTCAGCAAAACAGTGTATGATAAACCCAAAGAGCCCAACTTTTGGGACAAAAATACACTATTTGACAAAAACTGCTGGGAAAACTGGAAAACAATATGGGAGAGATTAGGTTTAGATCAACATCTCATACCCTACGCCAAGATAAATTCAGAATGGGTTAAAGACTTGAATATAAAGAAGGAAACTGTAAGTAAATTAGGTGAACACAGAATAGTATACTTGTCAGATCTTTGGGAAAGGAAAGATTTTAAAACCAAGCAAGAGTTAGAAAAAATTACAAAATGTAAAATAATATTGCTATTTAGGTTAAAGTCATCCTTCTCAAATTATGTTCCAATAAATATTAAGATTCTATAAAACAGAACCAAATTATTGTATGGGGGGAAATGTATGTTATCAGACAAGAAAGAGAGAAAGTCTATCTACTCTGCTTTCCATGTCGGTCATATTCAAGTGTATGCATTCAATGTAGTTATGAAGCATCCCAAGTAGAAATTAGCCATAGCCACCCTTTATATATAGGGCTTAATATCCCAGCCATCTCTCCATTTGTCCCTCACTGCTTTGATCTCTTTGACTCATTCATGAAACTCATCATGTCCATGAGCTAGGTACTCTATGGGTGTTCCCTGATCCCTTCCAGCTTCCTTTTGTGTAGTGACTTCCTGCACCAGACTATAAGCTTTTTGAGAGCAAGAACTATCTTTCTTTTTCTTAATCTATAGCACTTAACACAATGCCTAGCACATAGTAGGTGCTTAATAAATGTTTATTGTATCTTATCTCTATAGAATATAATATTAGTGAACTGAAATGAGATGATTGGATCAGATGATGCCTATGGTCCTTTTAAAAACTCTATAAATAAACTACTCTTAAGGCATCTTCCAAGAATGAGTTATTCCACAGAAATGAGTTTTCAGATAAAGTCTATATTCTGAATCACCATAAAAAGAAAAGATTTAGTCATTTTCATGAAAATCTGTCTTAATGTATTGTGCAGTTCCTTATCTTCTTATACAGTTAAATTAAATAGAATTTGAACTTCTCATTATGACTCAAGGTTATCACCAAGGATATCAAGTATGTGACTAAGGAGATTACTGAGTTCTTCTGCCACAATTTTTTTCCCTTTCCATTTTTTCTCTTCATGTCAGGCTGTCCCCACAACACCTAGAATAGGTCTTTTCCCATCCTTCTTCTAGCCTGCTGCTTCTAATGTACCTGAGGCTGAAGAAATTTGAAAATCAAAGCATGTCAAAAATTAGTTGCTCAACAGGAGCAAAAACACTTGGAGGAAGAACATCAGGAGTAAAGGATTTCTATCAGCTCTTTTTGAGGTTCAGAGATCTATTGGTTATAAGACAAAAGAGTGGTAAGAGCCAGGTAATAGGGTTAAGTGACTTGCCCAGGGCCATGCAGGAGGAAGTATCTGAGGTCAAATTTGAATCCAAGCCCTCTTATCTCTAGGTCTGGCTCTTAATCCATGGAGCAATCTACTTCCCACCTCCACACCCCAGTGAAGAGGCTTTTAAAAAAACCCTTCTATTTCAGAGCATGGTTATAGATAATTAAGTCTAAAGAAGACTAATATACAAGGTGCCCCCAAAGTCTTAGCTTAAGCTATTAAAGCTTAAAACTACACCAATACTTTTGGGGCATGCTGCATGAATAAATGTAATATTTTTGTAGTATTTATTGAGGATTCACAAGGCACTTTACATAGTACAATGATCATCAATTTTCTCAACCAAATTAACTAAAGAGAATAGGCTTCAGACATTATATAATGGAAGATTTTTATGGGAGCTGACAATTTACTTATTCCTAATTTCATTTCTGCAAATCACCTATCAAGTTATCTCCTGGGATCTCATGATATACATTTCATTAAAGAACACAGAATAATTTTCAAAATTAATTTAGGTTAGACTAATTATGCAGCAAATGTAAGTGTAAAGTGATCTTGAGTGTAGTTCTGCTAATGTGATCTTTTTGGTATCCCAGTTCAGTTTAATTACTTGGTAATATCCATCACACTGAACTAAATTGTGTTCCCTTTGTCATACTTAATATGTTTTGCATTTTTCAAAGTGGTGCTTATGTACAGAAGACAGGTGCGGCTCATTTTTTAAAAAAGGAATAAAACAAACATGAATTTACAAAGCCATTTTGGGGTTGATTGCATTAAAAACTAAATGTTCTCTTTTTTAAAAGTCTGCTTGTAAGATCCTTTTTTTAAAGGTACATTTGAAATACGATTCAATTTTTTAAAAATGACTTTCATATAACTTTCAGGATACAACTTTTCATGTAAAATGAGATTTGTCTTCATTTTTTTGCCTTGTAAAGCAGATATTTATTTACTACTGATTTAATGATCTCTTTACTGTCTTTCTTTGCTGAACAAAAGCAAATATCTATATATTAAGTGCCTACTATTGCTAGCCACTGTGCTAAGGAACTATGTGACACAGTCTGTATCTCTGATTTCCTCTACCATGTCCCAGTTCTTATTGCCTAACTTCAAACCTCTTTTATAATATCATAAACTTGAGATTATCCCTAGTTTTCTAAACCAACTTATTCAACAGTGGAGATTGTCACAGGAAATGAGTACCAAAAAAGGTCAGGAAAAGAAGTTAGCTTTGTGGGCACATGTGTGAATTTGTTTCTGAAGCAGGGCCAAATTTTGCTTAGCAAGTAGAGGTCGGGGTTAAAAAAAAAAAGTAAAATATGGTTGTATATTGGACAACATAATTATATGAGTCTGATCAATGTGTATAGAAAAAGTAGTCTTAGTGTTTATTATACTTAACCTTCTTTCCCTTGGGTAGTTTACTTAAATATGAGAAAGAACTTTAAAAAATATATTTACCACTCAAACTACATTTCACAGAATATAGTTTTTATTAAGAATCTAATAGGATAACATCATAAATGGTATTAGAATAAGAGAAATAACCAGAGAAGCCAGTGTAATTTCAGATGACCTGACCCCCTGATCACAAAAAATATGTTTTGTCATTTCTTTTTCAAGGCACCAAAAGAAATGGCAAGGGAGTTCTCCTTTCTCTATTCCTGTCTATAATTTTATATATGGCATTCTGACAAAGTAAGGGTGAATCAAGTATTTATTTAATCATTTCAGCTTATCTGAAACACATTCCTATTACCCTGACATGCTCCACTATAGTTAAAAATATGCAATGGTATTTGGCTTCAGCTAGCAGCACATGGCAGATATATTTTCTTTCTTTATTCCTACTTGTTTTATGATGTGCAGAAATCACTGTTTCATCTTATTGCATCCTGGATTTCCCATGTACAAATATGAACAAAAGCACTTTTCTTCTGGTTTTTCTCAAAAGTAACTACATAGAATGATCAAGATCTGGCAAGAAAAGTACTCTCCCAATTGAAGTTCATCAGTTTTTCACATTGCACATACTGTCCTAATCCCAGAAATTTATCATGCATTTAGGATTTCTTATAATGCCCAGAAAATTCACATTCACCAGTTAGCCTTTTACTTTTCAATTATGGTAAACAGTAATAATAATAATGTAATATTCATGAAGAGCTTTAGAATTTAAAAAGTTTAGTTATCAAAACCCTAGGACAGAGTTAGAACAAATTGAGATTTGAAACCAAATCTTCTGATTCTAATTACAATGTACTTCCTAATTGAACATGTAAATGAATATCATTCATCTCACTTCAACTGTGTTCAACAGCTACATCTCCCCCCAATATCTAAAATATATATTTGTGTCTTTAAGGCAATGAATGAGGCACTTTTCAAAGCTATGGTTGGGGGAAATTCTTAACCATGAAAGAGACAGATGGGATCAGAAAAAAAGATAATTTCAAATACATGGAAAAGCTTGCATACAAAAAGCTAAAACAAGAAGGAAAAGCATTAATTGAGGGGAAAATCTTGGTAACATACAACTCTAATCCAACCACTCTGGAGAATAATTTGGACCTATGCCCAGAGGTCTCTAAAACTGTGCATACGCTTTGATACAGCAATTCTGTTTTCAATACTAGTACTTTAATCCAGCAATACCACCACTTCTTTTTACCCCAAAGAGAATATAAAAAGGGAGGAAAGCATCTATTTGAGGGGATGTTCATGAACTAGGACACTACTGAACAAGTTGTGGTAAATTATTATAATAGACTACTATTGTGCTATAAGAAACAAGCAGGACGATTTCAGAAAAACCTGGAAATACTTATTTGAACTGATGCAAAGTGAAGTGAGCATAACCAGAAGGGCATTGTGCATAATAATAGCAATTTTGTTTGGTGAAAAACTGCGAATTACCTAGCTCTTCTCAGCAATATAGTGATCCAAGAGAATTCTAAAGACTCATGATGAAAAATGCCATCTGCCAAGAGAGAAAGAACTGATGGAGTCTGAATACAGACTAAACCATACTATATTTCACTTTTTTTTTGTTTGAGATCTCTTCCACAAAATAACTGTGTTGGAGAAATATTTTAAATGATTGCATGTATAAAACTTATTATCAGATTGCTTATCATCTCAAGGAAGGGAGAAAGAAGTGGCAAGAGGGAGGGAGAGAATTTAGAACTAAATTTTTTTAATGTTAAAAATAATTTTAAATATTTAATTGGGGAAATAAAATGTTATTTAAAATTTTTAATATTGTTGAATATTAGATAAAATTAAATATTACTAAATAAATGTTTAAATCTATTTTAAATTTTTAAATATGAAAAATTACATTTCATCTCATTGCAGTGGCAGAGGAAGAAAAACAGAGAAAATCTAAAATTCATCAGTAAAGAAGGAATAGCACAAGTTGGGGTATCTGGGTTAAGTTTATAAAAACCCTAGGTAGTTTATGATATCATCTACAGGATTATCATAGAGTACACAATCTCAGAGAGGGACCTCAGAGGTTTTGTGGTTTGTTTATTAACTTAATTGATATTCCTCTCTTACATCTCTGAAAAGTGGTCATACAATCTCTCCTTAAGGGCTTCCAGAGAGATTTATGTAATATATCTAGAATTAGAAGGGACCCAAGAGATCATTTAATTAAATCCCTCCATTTTACATGATGACAAGAAAATTCACAGACCAATAAGAGTTGCTCTAAGCATAAGATTCTAGAAAAATCATATGCCTGGGGAAGGTTTGTCATTATCAGATCACTGGTATAATCTCCATTCTTCTTTCCTCCCAGGGAAGGTAGAAGGAGCAAACTTTCACTAGTTCCCTATTGTCCTACTTATATAAGAGTATAAAGTAAAGTGTACTGGGTTCAGATAACTGGGGCAGTGTGCTAAAGTATCATTCAAATCAGTAAATGTATTTCATTATGATCTCTAATTTCTATCTATATTCTATTACATGGAACAACCTATAAGTTGCCTAAAAACTGGTATATTTGGGAAATATGTGAAAAGACTAATCAATTCATGGGAAAGATTCAATATGCAAAACATGATGCAGAAAAAAATCTTCAATGACCTTTTGACATTCTTTATTTTTGGAAGAATGTAGGGGTGGGGGGGGGACTCCCATTTTGTGCCCTTTCTTGATATACTGAGAGAGGGTAAAGCATCTCGATTATATGTGTCTATTTTTGGGTAAAGGGTCCCTATCTTACACATAACTGTTTCTGAGTAGGAACTCACTGTTATTTTCCTTTTTGACATGCTATCTCTGATCTTAGGAGGATGGGAACCTTTCTATTATAGACCTGATGTGTTTAGGGATGAAAGAAAAGAGAGATGACAGTATCGAGTTTGGGTAATAAGAGGGGTAACTGTATTCTTGCTATTCAGGAGATGTTTTGGTTGACCAAGAGATGGATATCAGAGTTTCTGAGCCTCAAATTCTATAAACACCCTACGATGCATATCATTCTTTGTGTGTCTCCACTAATGTGGGAATTTGAGATATTAATAAAAATACTTTGACTTTCATTTATAAAACAGTTTCAGTTTTAGTTAGCCCTACTTAGATCTAAGATAGATCCAATTTCCCTTAAAGTGGATTCTTTTCAATGTCAAAGGATTATAATATGGCTGTCCCATTCATTTGTATTGCTAATCTCTTGAAAATAAAATAAAAACTAAAGTATACTCACTTATATGACCACGGAATTTAGAAAGATTTTTCATAAGCTACTAGCCCTTTAGTTATCACAGTAAAGTTTCCCAGAGATAAATTTCACCTGGTTTGGTAGAAATTTGGAATTGGTAAATCAGATCAGCTAGAATATCCGATATGGAGATTTATTTCTCTTAAAACCACACTGGAACAGGCAATTTATTCATACAAATGCTGAGAGAGAACCTCAAACTGGGAATGGCAACTTTGGAAACATATGGTTTGATAGAAGAAAACAAAGTTATCCTTTTTTGGAAATACAGTTCTATGTTAGCTAATTGAAATTGTAGCATTTCAAAGTTCTCTTCTGTTTGGCTGGGCAGAATTCTTACACTGACTTCTTTCTATATTATATAGTGAAGGAAAATAATTCTTTTGAGGTCTAATATATCAGATATAACAGAAAACAGTTAGCCAAATATTCCTTTTGGCATATTTCATAATTATAACAGGATGACCTTAAATCTCTTCACCACTGGAAGGAGCAAAGCCACGAAATGAGTAAATCCATTTTTATCCAGCTGCTAATCATAAGCTCTAAGAAACCAGAAAAAAAAGTTAATAAAATCTCCAATTTGTGAATCCAAAGTTTGGTCACTGGCAAAAGAGACTATAAAAATATTTTCCTTATTATTCTAATGGAGGAAGGATAGAGTTTAAATCTTTGAGTTAGATAGCATTTTTATCAAATTTGTCAATGGTGTAAAGCTGTTTGTGATTATTGATATATGAGACAAACGAGCCGGTATCTCCAAAGATCTTAATGGGTTAGAAATATGGGCTGAGTCTTTACAGGGTGACATAGTATAAAAATAAATTCAAAATGTATATTTGTTTCAAAAAAAACTTCACAAGTGCAAAATGGGAAAAAGTATGACTAGGTAGCACTCATCCAAAAAAATAATAAATCTTATGGTTTTTATAAACTATAAATTCAATACAGTCAATATTTTATAGTAACTCCAAAAGTTAATTCTATCTCAGACTGCTTTGGGAGGCATCATGACCACAATGACAAATGTGATAACCCTGCTAGACTATTTTCCACTCAGAACTCATCTGAAATATTGTTTTTTAGATAGCACATTTTAGGATGAATATTGATAAGTTGGAAAGTATCCACAAGACTTACAAGAAAGTCTCAAAATCATGCCATTTAAAGATGAATTGAAGGTGCCGGGGATGCTTATGGGGGAAAAAGACTTAAAGGAGACATGACAACCATTTTCAAGTACCCACAAATTCCTTATAGTAAACATATGGAGTGTTTACAGGTAGGCATTATTCCCCATAAAGAGAAACTAGAAAAAAGGAGATAATCCCTGTTTTTGGAAGCTCTTTAAAATAAAATCTTGACAGGGTAGTCACAAATGATCCCAAGTGGGGATAAAAGATAAAGACATCTAAAGAGACTCTTGTTATTGTGAAATATGTCTCAAATGGGCTCAGATTTTAAAAGGATGCTACAGAAGATGATATGAAAGACATATAACCAAGAATGAATGAATACAAATGAATGGCACAGATATGTGAGAATAGTTTCAAGAAGTGTAGAGAGCAGAATTAGTTGAAGCTCAGGGGAAATACTAAGAAAATAAAAAAGAGTTCCTTTAGTATATTCAGAATAAGAACAAAACAGAAGTGATATGCCTAGTGTTTGGAGGCAATTCAAAACATTTATTGGGGGAGATAGCTTAATATTAACAAATAACAGAGAAAATACAACTCTCAATTCTTTACTGTACTTTCTTTTCTATTTCAGTGAATCATCTTCAAATATGTTTCCTGTTTCTTACATTGAAATGAAGGCAGCTGAATGGCACAGTAGATGGAGCATCAGTTCTGGCTCAGGAAACCCATCTTCCTGAGTTCAAAATTGGCCTGAGACACTTAGTAACTAAATGACTTTGGGCAAGTCACTCAACTCTGTTTGCTTCAATTTCCTCTCCTCTAAAGTGAGCTGGAAAAGGAAATGGCAAACCATTCTAGTTGTGTGTGTGTGTGTGTGTGTGTGTGTGTGTGTGTGTGTGTGTGTGTGTGTTTGCCAAAAAAAAACTTCTAATGAGATAAAAATGAATTAAACTCAAAGAAAAATGGCTAAAAAACAAAGTGAATTAAAATTTGAAAGGGGTAATTCATGCCAAAGAAAATAATACCAAATACATTCACTAAAGTGCTCTGATCCATGACAAAAGATATTTTTTTTCTATATTTCTAGTAGCATAGTTATCCTTTTATTCCTAGATGGGGGTGGGGGAGAATATAAAATAGTCGATAAACATTTTAAACAGATCATTAGAATGTTCTAATTAGCTCAAGGAATAATGAATTTCATCAACCAAATGAACTAAAAACCAAAGTTAACAACGTGGTTAATTATGGTTATTTTGTTTCCTAAATATAGAACTTTATGATCCTAAAAATGGATGCGGTCCTCTAGCAGAAGTGGAAGATAGTTAAAAAGGTCTGCTGGTTTAAGAGTCCTATCATACTTGAAAAATTTTCCCAACATTCTTAGAAGCTTTCTGTATTTGATCAAATGATATGGTGAATTCAGGCTATAAAATTTTACTTCATAGGTTATTTTCCCTATTTACATACTTTGGGATGGACCTAGAGCAAGAGTTCTTAACCTGTGGTCCATTTAAAAAATTGGAGGACGTGGCGGCGGCGGACGAGGAGGCTTTGGGGGCCGAGGCACAGGAGGCAACTTTGGAGGTCGAGGTGGTTTTGGAGGAGGAGGAGGAGGAGACAACAAGTCACAAGGGAAAACGACAAAGTTTGAATAGCCCCCTGCCCATTGGATGGACTCTGGGGTTGGAGCCTGTCGGCCAATGGCTGACGGAGCCTTCTAAGGACATTCCACGACAAACATACCATCAGAGGAGTCTTCTTGGAGAAAGCCGAATGACATCTCACGGGAGAGCGTGTTGGTTTTGACTGGATGGACGTTCCATAGAAACTTTTTGCAGAGACGGGTGATAGATGTGGAAAGTTGCCCTTTTTGTCTATGAGTTGTCTTGAGTTTATAATGTTATACCCCATGTACAAAACCATTTTTTCCTTTTCATGTTTCTCTCGATTTTTGTGGTTGGATATCAAACTTTCCATTTAGCCCTGGTCTTTTCTGTGCAAATACCTGTAATTCTTCAATTTTGTTGAATGCCCATACTTTCCCCTGGAAATATATAGTCAATTTTGATGGGTAGTTGATCCGTGGTTGCAGGCCCAGCTCTCTTGCCTTTCTGAATATCGTATTCCAAGCCTTGCGATCTTTTAGCGTGGAAGCTGCCAGATCCTGTGTGATCCTGATTGGTGCTCCTTGATATTTGAATTGTTTCTTTCTGGCTTCTTGTAAGATTTTTTCTTTTGCTTGGAAACTCTTGAATTTTGCAATAATATTTCTGGGTGTTTTCTTTTCTGGATCAAATGTCGCAGGTGTTCTATGAATCCTTTCAATGTCTATATTGCCCTCTTGTTGTAGGACTTCAGGGCAATTTTGCTGGATTATTTCTGTTAGTATGGAGTCCAGGTTTCTATTAATTTCTGGTTTTTCTGGAAGACCAATTATTCTCAAATTGTCTCTTCTAGACCGGTTTTCTTGGTCTATCACTCTCTCATTGAGATATTTCATGTTTCCTTCTATTTTTTCAGTCTTTTGATTTTGTTTTATTTGTTCTTGTTGTCTTGAGAGATCATTAGCTTCTACTTGCTCAATTCTAGCCTTTAGGGATTGATTTTCGGCTGTAATCTTCTGGTTTTCGGCTATAATCTTCTGGGTTTTGGCTATGATCTTCTGGTTTTCGGCCATAATCTTCTGGTATTCCTTTTCAATCTGGACATTTCTGGTGTTCAATTTGCTTATCAGTTCATTTGGTTTCTGAGCCTCACTTTCCATTTGCAAGATTCTACCTTTTAAACAGTTATTTTCTTGCCAGATCTCTTCCATTTTCCTCAAAATCTCAGTTTTGAACTCTTCCATAGCTTGTGAGGAGTTTTCCTTATTTGAGGAGGGTCTGGATGCTTGTTTGTTCTCCTCCTCTGTTTGCTCGGTTGTCTGGATTTTCTCTGTGTAAAAGTTGTCGAGTGTTAAAGACTTCTTTTTCTTGTTGTTAATCTTTCTCTTCTGAACTTCCTGAGACTGGATAGCCATCGTTAGCCCAGCAGCTTCTCAGGTTTATCCTTGTGCTCAGGGTCTGTCCTCGGTCTATTGGCTCCTGAGGTCTGAGTTCTGGTTTTTTCCAAGGTCAAGCCCCCTGGTTGACCCCCTTGCTTGATCCTCTGCAGGAGGTTCCTTTACAAGTCTCAGGGCGCTGCTTCCACAGTTGTATACCCCTCTGCACTGGTTCCCCACTCAGGGTTTCAGAGCTTTAGCTCCTGGCTTTGTCTGCCTCCACCCACGCCTCAGCCCGTGCCTGTGCTCTGAGCCAGTGTTCTGCGCCCTGCGTCCACTCTGCTCCCGCGCTCAGATTTTGCGTGCGTTTTTTGGCTTATTGGGGTCCTAAATCTTGCTGCTCTCAGGAACAGGCCCCGGAGCTGCTAATGATTCGATGGGTGCCCCAAACTTGCTCTATTTCTTTTTAGCTGGCTTCAGTGCTATAGGTGTTGTGTGTGGAGCAATTGGGGGTGGGGTGGTTGCTCAGCCCGCGATTTAGTGAGAGCTGTTTCACCCCTTTGTAGCATGGAAATGCCTCGATTCCACGTACCTTCCACGCTGTGCCCTGTTGTGGGGTTCCTCCATTCGTCTGGACTTGTTTTTATGTCCCCTTGAGGAGTTTTGTGTGTTTCGGTCAGGAGAGGTTAAGAGCTGCTTCTTACTCTGCCGCCATCTTAACCCGGAACCTGGCTCACAAAAGATATTTTTGAATGCTGAGAAAATGAAAAAGGAACAAGCCTTGCAGATGACATTAGAGAATTACAGTCAGTAATCTTTGAGTAACTGTAGAGATGGCAAGTACCAAAAGACTGGGTATATACTATCCTCTTTTCCAAAATGGGGGAAAAAGTTGACTTTTATAGTCAGTAGGTATATTTTCACTTTTCCTTCTGTCTTTAGACAGTACTATAACATTAATCCTTTAATAAATACTTTTTGTACTCATTACCCTTAGGCAAGCTTGGCACTATAGGATAAATATAAAAGAACAATACAACATAGTATCTATAACCTCAATGTGTTTACCATCCTTTTGGAAAGCCAAAACTAACATATATGAAGCAATTATCAGCAATACAGAATGCAATGTAATCATTTTCTAAATTACGTGATACAGAATAATGATACTGTTGGAATTCAGAAGAGTGGGTTAGTCATGGACATCTCAGGACTTGAAGTCAATCCTAAAGATAAGTAAGCTTTATACAGACATCAGATGTAAGAAGAGAAGATATTCTGGAAGAGAAGGCTAGCATGAATGGGGACAATGAAGTGAAAATGTTTGTGGGATTTGATCAGAAGACAGATCAAATACTTTTCA
Source organism: Gracilinanus agilis (assembly GCF_016433145.1). Lineage (NCBI taxonomy): Eukaryota > Metazoa > Chordata > Mammalia > Didelphimorphia > Didelphidae > Gracilinanus > Gracilinanus agilis. The sequence continues at coordinate 128,351,607 of NC_058131.1, read as the reverse complement.
AAAGGGGTGTTAGATGTAAGGGATACTTAATAGGACATAAAATTGTTGAAAATAATCTATAAGAAAATTTGACAGAACCCCTGTTACACTTAGTCTTAGGAGAATTCTTAACTAAAGCCACAGACATTGATATTTCTTGTGCCTTAATGAGCAGTAGACTGCAGAGCTAAAGGGGAAAATAAGGGAAAGGAGAGAGAAAAATCATTTCATTCTATATAGGTATTCTTAAAATAGCACAAGATCTAAAAATTCAAGATGATTATACTGAAATGTGGATCTGCACACCTAATTTAAGACTATCGAGAGGGTCAGATGAGGAAGACTATACCTTATCTGATTCCCTTGAAGAAAAGGATACCAAATTTAAAAAGCTAGAAAAAAGGAATAATTCATAAAACAGAAGCATGAGAAATCTGATAAAAAGAACTTTATTTCTGTGCCCAGGGTATTGCATATAAGAAACAAAGGTTACTACCTTCTGCTAGACTCTTAAAAGTGGCAAAAAACATTGGTTACATGCGGAATAAAATCACTCTTCTGTTCTTCAACTCCTCATTTTGAGGGAAGTTGGGATAGTATTTCAATTAGAAAGCCCTTATTGCCAAAGGCATATTGAAATGACTTTGCTTCTCCCCAACGACAACACACATACAAAGTACCATATATATATGGCATGTTTCAGTGAGGATAATTTAAAATACTACTAAAAATGAAGCTCATGTTTAAAATTTATGATTAGCATATAAGAATAATATCTCCTAAACAACTAGAGAAAAAATTAATTTCATTTCTTAAATGTTTAAATTTTAAAATTTCTTAATGACTATTTAATAAACAGCTAGGTGGAGCAATAGAGAAAATGTTAGACTTGAAGTCAATAAAAAGTTGGTTTAAATCTTGCCTTTGAATCACAGTTCCTTTCCTTGGCTTCATCATCCTTAAAATAGGTATAATTATGTTGTTGTTGTTCAGTTGTTTCAGTTTTGTCCAATTCTTCATGATCACATTTGGGATTTTCTTGGTAAAGACAATAGAGTGGTTTATTCCTTCTCCAGCTCACTTTATAGATCTGAGGCAAACCAAGTTAAGTGACTTGCCCAGGGTCATATGGCTAGTAAGCATTTGAGACCAGATTTGAACTCAGGGAGATGAATCTTCCTGAATCCTGGGCCAGTGCTCCATCTTCTGTACCAACTAGCTACCCTGGGGATAATAACATTTACAGAAAAAATAGATATTATGAGGATCAAATGAGAGAATATATGTTAAGCACTTTGCAATCCTAAAAATATCGAATAAATGCTATGATGATGATGATGATGATGATAACACAGAAGCTGCTATTTCTCTAGAGATAGATGGGCTAAAATTTCTCATCGAAATCCTCTTCAATCAAAACAACCATAATTGTAGTATCATATAAGGGCAGCTACAAAACACAATGAACTCAAGAGTTCACATTATTTCCTCCTATCCTCTCTGAATAATTAATATTAAGAAAGCATGCTTTTCTCTTCTTTGGTAATGTACTCTGTAGGCTGCCAGATCTGTCCAAACTGTACTCAGTTTTGTTTTCCAAGTACAAACCAGAAGATAAAACCAGACAATCCAATTTACAACACCTTTTCTGACCTTTAGGGTTGTTGCAAATGACACATTCTCTTCTTTCCCCCAACATAAACAATATCTATACAACCAACTTTAAACAAACTTTGAGGATATTTAGAGTGAGCCAACCAAAAGACAAATACAGAAGTCCCTGGAGTCCATCTATTTATATTTAAGTTTGGTGGCTCAGTGGATAAATCACTGGACCTGGAGTCAGGATGACCCAAGTATAAATCTGGCCTAGACAGCTTACTAGTTGTATGATCTCAGGCTAGCCATTAACTCTGCCTCAGTTTCTTCATCTAAAATGATCTGGAAAAGGCAATGGCAAACCACTCTAGTATCTTTGCCAAGAAAATCTCATAATGGGATCACAAAGAGTCAGGCATGACTAAAGCAACTGACAAATTCAAATCCTGACATTGCCACTTACTACCTTTGCAACCTTGAATAAATCATCGTTACCTAACCTTTCCAAAGATTCATTTCCCTTATTTCAAAATTGAGGGGCCTGAACTACATGCCTATTTCATTCTGCATCAGTTCATGGAAGTCTTTCTAGCTTTTTTCTGAAATCCTGCTCATCATTTCTTATAGCACAATAGTATTGCATTACCATCTTATATCACAATTTGTTCAGTTATTCCTCAATTTATGGATATCCCCTCACTTCCCAATTCTTTGTCACCACAAAAAGTTGCTATAAATATTTTTGTATAAGTTAGTCACCCTTTTCTTGAACTCTTTGAACTACAGACCTAGTAGGTGTATTATGGGACTAAAGGGTATATGCAAAGTTTAATAGCCCTTTGCGTATAGTTCCAAAATGTCCTTCAAAATGGTTGGATCAGTTTATAACTCTACCAGCAATGCTTTAGTTTCCCAATTTTGCCATAGTCCTCCAATATTTTCCTTTATTACTATATTGGCAAATAGGTGTGAGGTGGTACCTCAGAATTTGGATTTACATTTCTCTAATCAAGTGTGATTTAGAACATTTTTTCATATGATTATTGATAGCTTTGATTGTTTTCATCTGAAAATTGCTTCTTTAAATGCTTTAACCATTTCTCGATTGGAGAATGACTTGTGTTCTTAAAAATTTGACTCAGTTCTCTTTGTATATGAGATAGGAGATCTTTATCAGAGAAAATTGTAAAAATTTTCCCATTTGTTGTTTCCCTTCTAATCAGTTTTGTTTATACAAACCCCTTTATTTTACTATAATCAAAATTATTCATTTAGTATCTTGTAATGTTCTCTATCTCTTGTTTGATCATAAATTCATATCTTCTCCAGAGATCTACAGGTAAGCTATTCTTTGCTCCCCTTATTTGTTTACGGTATTATCCTTTATGTCTAAATCATGTATCCATTTTGATCTTATTTTGGTATAGGGTGTGAGATTTTGGTCTATATCTAGTTTTTGCCATATTGTTTTCCATTTTTCCCAGTGGTTTTTGTCAGAGAGTTCTTATCCCAAAAGATGCCATGTTGGTCTTTTGGTTAGTTTTTTCTTCATCAAATCTCACAAAATATTTTGTTCACGTATTTTTTATCTAGTTAATAATATATAATTATGTTATAATAATAGTAATAATTAGTAGTATATTTAGTTAATTTATCTCCATCTCTGCCTTATCTTCCATATAAGGTTATGAGCTCTGTGAGAGCAGGACTATAGTCATCTTTACAACGACAGTGCCTTGCATATATCAGATATTTGAGAAATATTTACTATATTAAACTGAGTATTCATATCATTTCTTAGCATCACAGTCTTTTATCCTACAAAAGACCATGACATTTTGATTCATGATCTTTGGCCTTATTTGATTTTTACAGTGGGGAATGTTATGCAATAAAACTCACATAACAAAGCTCATTACATTTTGGATTTGGATAATGAAAAGTCAAATCATTTCCTTTTAAAATATACTAAATATATAAAATAAAGGGCTGTAAAAACATGGTTAGCCTATAAAGCAACTGATATTCTGGTCCCCTAATGCTAACATTATAAATCACCTTTTTCTAGATAGTATATTATTCATGAGATATTGTTTACAGCAAAATATTTAAAGTTTTATATGTATTTTATTTGTTAGGTTTAAGCAGTCTCCTTTTCATCATTGAGGTAAAAAAAATTGAGATCAGAGAATTTTGAAGCGAATTTGTCGGGTCCCTTACATTTAGAAAACAGCAGTCTTGGCTTTTGAACTTTTGTTTCATAACTCCTGATATTCCCATAGGTGAGACAATCTCTTGTACCTCTTGGTATATCTACTTAAAAGCCATGCGTTGAACTTCACCTGGGCTTCCCAAGAAATAGAATGTTTCTATTTTGAAAGGTTTGTCACCCTTGTAGCAATTGCTATCATCTAAAGCAGATGCCAATTCATGTCTCTGATAATGATCTTTAAAGTCAATCAGCAAGAAGAATTTCTTTTGATTCTGTACCCTTGTCCATTAGACTAATCGTAATTAATTATGGAGCTTCTAGGTATCTGTATTTCAAAGGAAATACTAAATTGAATTCCTGGCCATCTGTAAAAACTGAAATCAGGCACTATCAAAAAAATTAAAGGTAAGACCTCAAAGTACTAGATTAATTCCAAACTAGATAACTATAAACTAGCAAAGTTCCTCAGGTTTCTGAAGCTGAATAACATCTTCTTCTAGTTTCTTTAAGCTATTGGATGGAATTATTCCCTCTTATAATAAGTTAATTATAATTTATCATATACAATCCTTTCTCCCTACTCACACAGCTGCAATTTTACTTCAGGCCCAAATCACTACTCACTTAGATTATTGTAATTATCTATTAATTGAGCTACCTATCTCTTTACTACATCCCACACTGCTGCCAAAGTGGTTTACCTTAAGGTCAGATTTGACCATATCATTCTTCTGTTCACTCAACTTGAGGATTTTCCTATTATCTTCTAAGATGAAATACATACTCCTTTCTTTAACTTTTAAAGATCTTGCCTCTAAGTAATTTTTTAGCATTATGGTTCACTATTCTCTACACTTCTGGCCCCCATCCTCTATGATCCAACCAAATGGTCCACTCACTGTTCCTCACATGCAATACAACATCTTCCATCTCTATCTGACTCCCATGTGTTCTTTGTTCTTACCTCCATCCACCACTTATAATCTCTCTTCCTTCAATATGCAGTTAAATAATACCATTTATGCAATGTTCTTTCCTCAGACTTCTTTGTATTTATTTTATGTATTTTCTTCATATTAATTCTAATCATATTATATAATAGGTGCACTGGATGACTACCCACAGTATTGCACTTCCAACTTTTCCCATGGACATATCATTATTTATATGCAGTATGGACTACCTCAGACTTTTCGATCTCTCATACTAGCAGTTCTAGGCTTCCGGAAAAAAAAAAAAAACTGACAGCAACACATTTAACTTGAATTTGCTCGAGTTCTAGAAATAACTCTGATCTAGAAAGAATACCATTTACTCACTACTTTCACTTTTAAGCCACTAGTGATGTGTGTCCATTAACACAAACCTATCACTACAATGATAACACTTTTAGGTCTCGTGTAACCATTTATTTAGCAATTAGCAAAATAAATAATAACAAAATAACAGATATTCACATATCAAAGCAAGTGTATGAATTATAAAATAAAATCATGCACATAAACTTAGTTCATATTCTTCAACCAATGCACTCAGTAATTGGATGGAAGGAAGTATATAGAGGGAAGCTGGGAGAGAAGGGGAAAACATGTAAAGAAACCTGTCAAGAAAATTCTCTGGTTTTCTGCTTCTAACCTACTGTTCTACTTAGCTAGACATGTTCTTTGATGTCAATGGTACTGTAGTATTCATCACTTCCAGATTCAAGCTTAGCAGTCCTGAAAATTTGTTCTCTTAATTTTCTGTCATCTTTCTGGATTGAGATTCTTAGTCCTCATTGTGAATGATACCACCTTAGCTTATAGTTCAGAAAAGAAATTCTCATCTTCCATCCAGAATCAAATAAACTACATTTTCTTATAAGTAGAAAACAATTCTGATGCTCAGATCTCTCCAATTAAAAAAGAACAACTATCTGTGCCCTAAGAAATAACAAATGAGAAGCTCCCCAAAAAACCTGCAAAGATTTATATGAAGGGATGTAGAATAAAGTGAGCAGAACAAGGAGAACATTGTACACAGTAACAACAATAATGCGTGATGATCAATGGTGAATGACTTACTAACTATTATCAACAAGGCAAGGATCCAGGACAACTCCAACAGACTCACGGCAAAAAAAGGATATCCACTGCCACCGAAGGAACAGATAGAATCCGAATGCACACTAAAATCTTTCACTTTACTTTCTTTCACTTCCTTTATTTTACTTTATCCACGAATTTTTCTCTAGTGCAAGCAATGTGTCTTGTTTCACAAAATGATGAACATGGAAATATTTATTATATGATAATATGTATAACCTATATCATATTACCTGCCTTTTTTGGGGGGAAAGGTGGAAGTTGGGGGGAACATGGATTGCAAAAACTTGAGAAAATAAATACTAAAAATTTTATCAGAATGGTATCTGGAAATATTTTTAAAAAATAACTCTCAGAACTTTAAGTAAGCATAACTACTTCAGTAACTGTTTCTCCTAGAACTTAACTCAGCAATGAATGGCTACATATGAAAGGATAAAACCTTAAAGGAATAATGTTATACTTTTATATGTTCTTGTTGCTTCTTCTGTTAGATCTAAGCTCCTTGTATTTTTTTTGGTATCTCCAATACCCAGTCCTAGTACTGAAAAATGACAGGTATTTACCAAATGCTTGTTCACTGTTGATTGATTATTTCCCAATAGATAGCATTATATCCATCCTCTAATATAGCCTTACCATATATGAGGATTTCCTTTCTGCCTACATCTGAAAGGTAATTTATCCTAGCTTTACAATTAACTTTCTATTGTTTTCCATACCTATTATCACCCCACTGAGAGAAAAAAAATAAAGCATGTCACTAGAATAACTAAAGGTATTTTCTTTTTAGGCTGTCTGTTGTACATTCCTAGCATTAACAATTAATCAGATTTATTAAGCTTAAAATAGGTGCTGCAGACTTGTTTAAAGAAAACTTCCCATGTGGCACAGCAGAGTTTCAACAGTAAGAAAAGGCAGCATTAGCAATCAGTCACATCTCTAGATCACTAGGGAATGTCATGTCTACATGATATGTTAGAGCTCCAGTGAAGCATTAGGAATATTTTCAAAATACTGCCAGCTTCCCTGCTGAGATTTGGTTTCTAAAGCTAGACAAGGAAAAACCAAGGAAATGAGGCCAATGTCCTCTAACATCAGGGAATGAGCCAAAATCAATGCAGGAGATAAAGATAGTGAAAAAATAAAAGCATCAGATAACCTTCCCTATGTGAAAAAACAAACCCTATGTATGTGGTTTCTCTACTTCAAAAGACTTTGAGAATTAGATTGGATTCCTAAATGATTTTTTTAAAAAAGGAGCTGCCCAAGGGGTTGTTTAAGAACAAGAGAGAGAGTTTGAGGAATAATGTTAAGTAGAAAATAAGTAATTAACTGGGGAAGTTCACTCTATGTTGTTTTATTTTTTTGAAAGAGAAAATGACACATCAGCAAGATTTCCTCACTGTGTAATAGGTTTCATGTCCATACCTTTTGTTCCAGCTCTCCTAGATTTGATCTTCCTTGTTTTGAAAGTGAAATCTCAGGTTACTTAGCTCCACTGGAGGTGATAATTACTCAGGGCTATCTTCCCATATTTATTGTCAATTGAGCAGGTTCTACTGCTGCAATTAATTGATCCTGGGGAATTTCACATTTTAAAAATAGAATTCCTACTTTGCACTTGAATTTTGACCTGCTAAATGATGACATTATTTGGATGCCTACAAAGATAGTGGTGCACTGAAAAGCAATCCATCATCATTGCCTCTCCATCCTTTTCCTAAATAAGGTCATAATTGCTAATTTCCAAGGGGAATACAAGATGCTAGGATGGAGAAAATGTTTTTAAAATATTTTTAAAATGATCAAGGGAATCAGATGGAGAAGATTGCTTCAAATGAGAAAAGAAATAAAAAATTAAGTGTGAAATAATTTTTTCAAGGGAAAATGAAAAACCACTAAAAACAACAATTAAGGAAATAGAAGGAACATATAAAGGTTATGAAAGCAGGGAACAAACTGGAAAGAAAAATAAAACAATTTATTTTCCCTCATCTGTTCAGGAAAAAAAAAAGATTGGTAGCTGAGGTATATGGGGTATGAGGTAACATTATTGGCATGGAAAGGAATTAGCAGTTTTAAGGTAGGAAAAATAGAAGAACAAAATTTCAAATTCTCAAAATTCAGGACATTTCAAGTCACATAAAATTTAAGTTAAATGGCCTGTTTTAACTGTGAATCTTGGGAAAGCTAGGCAGCCACAGGTCTAGAGATGAGTGGTCCTATGTGCAAATTTTGCCTTATATATTTCCTTGTTGTGTAACCCTGAGCAAGTCACTTAATTCTGATTGCCTATCCCTAATCATTCTTCTACCTTGGAACAGATACTTACTACTGATTCTAAGACAGAAAGTTATGGTTTGTTTTTTATGTGAATCTCCTCACCAGCATGAATCTGTTTCTATTGTTATTTTAAGAAGATATGATTTGATATTTATAAATAAGCAATAACTCAATTTGCAAACAGTATCAATAAATCCTCTTTATTCTCTATATTCAGATGTGATGATAGTAAATTATTTCATAAATGAATCTGGTAAATTCTCAAACATTTTTGGGATCAGTAAAATTTATTAGAAGTATAAAAATTTAGGACTTTAAAACAAGAAGCACAATTATATTCAATATAATTTAGTACCCCCATTTTATCAGGCCCAGAACACTTCAAGGTTTCACCAAAAAAAAATTAGTTAGTTGCAAAACCAGGACTAGAAGTTGGGTTTTTTTTTAACTACTACTCAAATGATCTTTATACTATATCACATTGACAATCTGTCTTGTTTCCCCATTCATTACTCATTTATCTAGTCATTAATGTACCAAGATGGAACAGCAAACAGTATGTATTCTGGGGAGCAGATGGGAGAAAAGGTGGTCCTGCTTTGTTTCATGAGTTTCTATGACCAAAGAACTTACTACTAAGTGTACAGTCCATATTTCAATATATGAGTCATTTCCCCATTTCTATAATGATAGAGTAAAAATTAGATGACATTTTACATTTATTAATTTAAATTACTGGATTAAAAATAATAAAATACAAATATACATTGAAATATTTCTTTAAATGAATGGCAATGATCCTAAACTTCCTGTAGGGGGGGGGAAGCCCATCTCTTTAACAATTTCTTCTCAGTGATATTATAGGTTTATTAATCATATTAATTTGAATTATCCTTGGCTTTTTACTCTCCTTTAACTTCTATGTAAATTAGTTGTTAAATCACGTTGATTCTATCTCCATAATATCTCTCATATCCATTCCCTTCTTTCCACTAATATGGTCACCACTCCAAATCAGATTCTCATTACTTACTGCGTACAGTGCTGTTACAATAGTCACCCAATTGTCTTTTTCTAGATTCTAGTGTTCCATTTTCCACCCAGCTGTTGAAACAACCTTGCTAAAGCATCCTCCTAAAGAAGTATCAGTCTCCAGGATAAATCACAAAATTTTTAGCATTTGAATACATATTAAAACATTTGTTTAGCATTTGAAGTCCTCCATAATATGATTCCAGCTTATCTTTCAGATTTATTTTACATTACTCCCTTCCCATGCTCAATATACTAGTTAAAATAGCTAAATTGCTATTCCCTGAATTTAGTGCTCCATCCATTTACTGTCTATATACCTTTGCACAGTGCCTTCTCTCCTCACCCATTAAACACAGAATCCTTTATATGTCAATTGGCACAAGAAGCCTCCTTGATTTCTTTGCAACCCTTTGTTTTTAAAATTATCCTGAATTCGGGGCAGCTGGGTAGCCCAGTGGATTGAGAGCCAGACATAGAGATGGGAGGTCCTAGGTTCAAATCTGGCCTCTGACACTTCCTAGCTGTGTGACCCTGGACGAGTCACTTAACCCCCATTGCCTAGCCCTTACCACTCTTCTGCCTTGAAGCTTAATACACAGTATTGACTCCAAGATGGAGGGAAAGGGTTTAAGAAAAATATCCTGGATTTACCTGTGTGTGTACTTTTTGTACACAATGTAATAAATAGTACTTGAAAATAAAGTCTATTTTTATCTTGGTCTTTTTTTTATTTCTAGTGTCAAGTAGAGGACTCTGCATAAAGTAAATATTTAATAAATATTCATTGAATGAATAAATCAGGAAAAACAATATCTGAAAACATGGACCACCAAAAGGCCATAGAAAAATGCATGGTGACTTTTAAACGTAAAGCTGTAGCACACCGAAAAGTGGCTTAATGATGAGACATCATTTCAACTGAACAAATACATACTAAGTATTTACTGTGTGAATGATACTATGCTAGGCAATGAAGAGGCAAAGTCAATAGCAAAACAGCCCCTGGCTTCAAGGAGCTTTCAATCTAATGGTACATAATATGTTTAGAAAGGAGTGGGATGCTGTTCATTCAGCAATATTGAGAAGAAACTAATAGTCTGAAGGTGTTTGTATTTATTATACTGAAAAGAAGATCTATCGCGTGTTGAAGCATAGGATTTAGAAATAAAAAGGGCATTAGTGATCTTCTAGTCTCACTTATTCATTTTACAGATGGGGAATGTGAGGCCCAGAAAAATTAAATGATGCCTAGAAATCACAAAGTAAAATATAAATCTGGAATTCACCTCTTGATTTTCTGACTTCAAACTTAGGACTTTCTTTCCACTTTCTATTACACAAAATTGTCACTATGGAAGAGTCATGTAAGGACATAAAGGAGCATCCCACAGGATGGAAAGGCTAAGAGTTCAATCAGTGGAGGTAATATATACACCTATGAGATCATAGATGTTAGTGAAAATGTGAAAACGTGGTCTCCTGAAACATCCTTCTTGGGCTATCACATCCAGCCAGAACAACCTGTCCCAGTTATGCACAGCTGTTCCAGTACAGAAACAGAAAACATTCCATTCACACTACTTGAGCACTGATGAAATTTCTGATGACTGTGAAAATGGCCTCATACACAATGTATCCACAGCTCACTTCAAACATAAACTTCTTGTTTCTTTTCTCCTTGGTTGCTTTATGCTGCCATAATACAAATTTTCTTTAAGAAAAGACTGTTCTTTTTCTTTTCAAGGTACAACTGTATAATGAAAGATTTCTTCCAAATGAAATAACTTCTCTGACACTGGCACGTTGCATTTTTGCCCATTTTAGCATTTGAAGATATAAAACTACACGGGAACCCTCAATTTAAAGGCAGATTAACTCTTGGAATTTAGAAAAGAATCTCCTAAATTCAGCATTGTAGGATTCATAAATTCAGTGGATTAACAGCTTAATCTGAATCTATACCAATAATGTACCCGGTTTGTCTTTTGTAGGAGTAGGGAAACTGTCTCCCTAATCTCAGGTCTTTGGAGAGACACACCCACATAGGCTGGCTTGACTGAAAGGGAGGGCAGGAACTTTGTGAAAGTGCTCCTTCACCTCCCCCCTCCCACTAAACAGTTGGAAAGTCAGTTAACAGTTTGGTAATGGTGGACAATCTGGCTTGATAACTTCAGGGCCAAAATGGTAAGTGGGGAAAAGCTAAACTCCTTATGATGATATCTTTCTCTGACTTATTTCTCCACAGGATAGAATTGGTGAAGCTTGCTGTTTTATAAATTCACTGGCTCAGAGATTGGGATTAACTTCAGGGACACCAGTAAAGAGGAATTTGGCTAATGGAAGATGTGAGTATATTTCCCAAATTATCAATATCCAGACACTGTTCCTAGTTAATAAGGGTTTAATGATATCAGGAAACAGGAAGAGAGAATAAGGTTTAGAATTGATAGGTAAGGAGAAAACTACTTAACAGTTATGCCTAAAACAGTCCCTACCCCCAAAGGAGGAAATGTATCTTGAATAGCTGATCTGCTCTCTAACCCTATAAATATTCTTCTTCTAAACCCAGATAGCTAAACTAAGGTAAACAGTGATATTGTTGAATGGTCTAACAAAAGTAAAACAGGTTTGGCAGTCAGAGCCTGAATGGCTCAGCTCAGAGCCACACAGATTGCAGAGGCAGCACTCAGATCAGGATCAAGACCCAAGACTCAAGACCCCACAAGCAGGGAGACCTGCCTAGGACTGCCTACCAGGACTCCAACTGCCTTTAACTGGCCCCTCTCTCAGAGTTCGAGGGGGCACTATGGAATTCTGTGCTGCAGCCTGAACCCCTCTCAGCAATATGGATCCCACACTTTTCTAATAAAACTTTTATTTAATGTTTTTCATAATCATATCTGGGTTTAGCCTTCACAAGCTTATTCAGCCCTCCCCCCACAAAGTAACATATTTATTTCCATGGAATACATTTGAAAAATGAGTGCTAGACATGGAAAGTAATGTAATTTAGTTGATTAAAATATTAATGGACCTTAATTACTGAATATCTTATCAAACATTATTCCAATGATAATTCAACTTCAGTACATGGTTATGCACAAATAGAAAAGTGGATCAAAACTGGCCAAATGAGAGCCCAATTCTCATGAGCATGTGATTAGGAATACTTTAAAAAAGGAAGCTAGGAAACAGAGATTGGATTGTGGAGGAAGTGTTTTTTAAAGTATTCCTAGTTCTAGTTCAGCAGCCAATCAAAAATCTTCACTTGCTTACCAAGCAAGCACACTGAAATCAATACCTGCACATGCAATTAAATTCAAGAGGGTAGTCTTGAAGAAAGTTGTATCAGGCAAAGCATGTTGGACTAGCTCAAAAGTCCCGGCCTCTCACTGGCCAATCCAAGTCATCCATTATACATACAACTTTAAAAAAAAATTCCTCCCTTTTGGATATACCTCTAGCCTCAACATAGAAGAAGGGAACTCTCAGAAGTGAGCAGGAGCTACACTAATTAAGGAAGCAGGAATTATTTGGCTCCTTCATACACCGTGTGAGAGGAAGAAGAGTGTAGCAAAGTGCTAAACTAGGAGTCCTGAGTTCAATTTCTGCTCCTGACAATAGTTGTAAGGACCTGTGCAACTCACTTAACCCCACCAAATCTCAGTTTTCTTATCTATAAAATGAGGATATCTATGGTAGCAACATGAACAGGTTGCTATGAGATTTAAATAAGATAATGCATATCAACTAAAATTCTATATAAATATCAGTTATAAGGCATAGGGACTGGACTTATAATTTAATTAATATAAGGAACTCCAGGTGAGAAAAATTCCTCTAAAAATGGAGGTCAGGACCTTCTTTGCAGCTTAAAATTCTTAGAAGGGTTAGCTAGATAGCTCAGTGGATAGAGAACCAGTCCTGGAGATAGGTCAAAGGTTCAAATCTGGTCTCAGATATTTCCTAGTTGTGTGACCCTAATTGCCTAGCCTTTACCACTCTTATGCCTTGGAATCAATACTTAATATTGATTCTGCAACAGAAGGTAGGGGTTAAAAAAAAGTCTCAGAGAACTGCCCAAGCCACTAAGAGGTTAAGAGATGTGGTCAGTGTCACATGAACAGAATTTGTCAGAGGTAGGACTTGAACATAGGTCTGCTTGGCTAGAAGAGTGTCTCACTAGTTACTATACCATGATACCTCTCAGTATCAATTATTATCATTATTATTAGCAGGGTTATCCTTAGTGTACTTGCCTCACCCTATATTCTATGGTATGAAGGTATTTCTAAGGACCCACTGAATTCTCAAATTTGGGGATTCTATGATAACTAATATATTACTGAGGTTTCTGATAAACAGCATGGTCAGAGTAGGTAGTGTTTGGGTTATAATTTCCAATGACTGAATTAGAGAGTAATCCATGAGCTAGAGAAAAATATTTTAATTTTTAAAATTTAATTTAATTACTAAATTAATTAAATGAGGATATGCTTTATGACTCAACCAGGCTTTATATTTGCTTATAACATTATAGTAATCTTTGCATTTTCAGACTCTGATAAGCAAACTTTGCTAATCTTACTGAAGCTGAATGGAAAAGTTGGTTCCAATTTAAGAGTATAATGGATTTTAATGTTTGAATAGCTATAAAAAGCATGAATAAAAAAATCATCGGGCCTCAAGGTTTATATCTAGTATCATTCAGAGCCATACACCAGAAAAGCAAAGGATATAACTTGGTTGTGAATATGAGATGAAGTATGAATTACCCCTCACATGAATGTACAAGGAAGTGTGCAGTTGTGCTATAAAACTTGAATACTAAAAGAGATCAGTGATCTTATCTATCTAGGAGTTCCTTCTAACTATAAGAATCTGTGAGCAACTCTTGTCTGTGTTCTCCCAAAAGTTGTCACAGGAGGCATGAAAACACTTGATGACTGTCTAAAAACTGTGATTCTTAGCACCCTCTGTTCACTCTTGTTTAAATGTTGCAGAAGGGAGTCTCGAAGGACAGTAAGTAGATAAAGCTAGTTAAAATATTACCAGGCAGTTTTATTAGGGTTGAGAGATCTAAATAAACTTTGTAGTCAAAGGGAGAAAGCCAATAAAGATGGAAGGTTTGAAGGTATAAGATAGAGGACTTGGGTCTAGAAGGATGCATGTTGCAGTTGTTTTTTTTCTATATAAGGACGCTGCTACTGTTCCTCTGTCTGCATGGTTTAAACTTAACTTGTTGAGTTTTGAGTTGATTCAAGGCCACTGACGCTTCTACTTAAATCTCCATTTGTGTCCAAGGAATAGATTATCCCTACTTCCAAATTTTGTTTTTGCAAAGTGTCAGCTCCTCTGAAAAAAAACATTTAGAAAGAATATATATGTAGATAAAGATATGTAATACACACACATAAAAGATGATCTTGCTGATTCCAAAGTGGGAGCCCATTGAAATTGTTTCTACCTTTTAGGACCCTTCATGATTACATGGTTTGGGGATAGGATGTGTTCTCTTTGTGAGAATTTAACACTAGCCTGCACCCCTTTTTTTCTTGGTACCCTAAAATCAATCTTGGACTTTAAAGGGCCAGTATGCTTGGATTGGATTGACCCTGATTAGATTAAGCTGTAACCTTTGCCCCTACCTTCTAATTAAATCAAGAAAGTGGATAGAAAAAAAATGGGGGAAGAGAAGAACAGACATGTGCTCCTAGGGGTGAGGGGGAGAAAGACTAGATAGACCTCATGACTCCCTGACATTCAGAAAACTGGCCTCTTGTCCAGAGTGAGGTCAGAGCCCTTTAGTTGGAGGGAATTTTGAAAGAAACATCATTTAAAGGTTAAATTTGGTTTCCTAGAGGAAATCAGGCCTTTTGGACTATAATCAGAAAGCAAGAAGTTGTAAGCAGGCAAGGCTCTTGAGCTTGGAAGAAGCTTGGTAAGGGAATAGCCCGGCACATATGCAAAAGGTCTTTTCTTTCTCTGACCTGCCTTTTTAATTTATTTAATAAAGAATTACAAATTGAGATACAGTCTCCAGAGAATTTTAATATTAAACACTCTGGTGCTCCATTCACCAGTCCATTAACAATATGCACTAACTATTGCCTTTGTATGTATTCTAGGAATGATGGATTTGTCTTATTTCCTTGGGATCAATTTCCCAATTCTCTTAAATTCAGGTGTACAGTCTTAAAGGTTAAGTTTCCATCCTCATGTGATTCAATAAATAGCCATTATGTGCAATCCATTGTATTAGATACTGGACACAGAGATGAAGAAGATAATATAAAATATGTCAAAGATCTTATAATTTTAGAGTGGTAGAAGACATAGATGAACTCAGCCAACAACCATTTCTTCTAAAGTTCTTCATAATGCAGGGAGTCCCAAAAAAGCAGCTTTAATTGGTTTCAACTGTTTTAATAGTAGTTGATAGAGCAGTCCCTTTATTCATACAAAATGACTTAAGATTGTTACCTTGCAATGAAAACTTTAGTACCTTAAAATTGAAACTTTGAGGATAATCCTGTCTGCTAGACACTGCACCAGGGCCTCAGGATACAAAGATAAAAATGAAATATATCCTATCTGAAAAAGCTCAGGAGAGTAAAGACTTGAAGGCAGGAGATGGAATGCCCAAGGTGAGGAAAATGGAAATCAGTTTGGCAGAACCCCAGAGTATATAAAGAAGAGGAATCATATATAAAAATATGGGGTAGCTGGAGTCAGTTCAAATCTGACCTCAAATGTAAATAGATGTGTGATCCTAAGCAAGTCACTTAATCTCTATTTGTCTCAGTTTTCTCATTTGTAAAATGGGGATAATAATAGCATCTACCTTTCAGGATTATTGTGAAGATTAAATGCGATTGCTTTTAGAGAGAGTTTAGCACAGTGCCTGGCACAGGATAGGTGCTTTATAAATGTTAGTGATGACAACAATGATGAAGAGGACTCAAAGAGAGGTAAGAGATCCAGAAGGGAGAGAGTTAAATCCCAATCAGGGACTGAACACCAACTCTTCACCACTATTTTTTAACCAGATGAAGTAAGGAGTCACTATCTCTCTTTTAACATCAAGCTACTCACTTCAAATAAAGTAGAGATTTTATAATGAGAGGAAGGCAACATTGGCATGATGTATCTGCAACCCCAGGGGATCCTTGTGACACTGCCTGAATTTATTGTGTGATCTTGTTTTAATGACAAGGCAACAGTCCTGTGTCATTTTGTATGAATAAATAAAGCAGTAGCTACATCAACTACTGGTGACAAGGAAAACTAACAACAAGCCTGTCCTCATTTAAAGTATGCCCCAGGACGTATCTCTTTTATGCTTAAAGAAAGTTTCATTTGACCTAATATTAAGAAAGAGACTGTTATTGATTATGATCAGGTAATTATTTCATTATTCATTTTACCAAGGGTATCTATTTTTTAGGATAGAAGGGCATGAAGTTGAAATATAGGTCTTACAATTTGAACTTGTAATAAATTTTTGTATTATTGATTACTTCAAAACTGGCCTATTTCAAGTACTAATGCAATCATGATTTATGTAGCTACTTAATTTGTTTTGTTTGTACTGATGGGAGCACAGTTCATTACATTTATGTAGACTGCCCATGTGTGTCCTAAATTGGTTGTTGAAAATGAAATGCACTGGATGAAATCTATTTGGTAATTTAAAAGAGCTTCAATTGGAGGGAGGGGAGAATCAATTTTAATATTGATTTAAAGCAACCACATAGTCTTTGTCTTTGAACTTGGGAATTTGGGGACAAAAATGAAGAAAAAACGATGGCTGTAGTTAATTATATATAATTTGTTTGATTAATTTAAAATTTTCCTCACCAAAGTAGTAATACGAGTGGGGTGGGGGTTAGTGGATAGGGGCAGAATATGGGTCCTTGTCCAGAATTGGCAAGATTTAGATTATTAACTTAATTTTTTTTCCTTCAGCTGGTAAACAGCTGAACTTAGCTAGTTAGCAAGAATAATGTGTTAAAATATGAAAACATCAAGAACCCATTTCCACACAATACAATCAAACCCTTGCTGGACTTGAGGCTACTTTCTTTTTCAGTGGTGGTTTAGTGCTATTTCAGGATCTCTATCTATTATGGACTTGAGGATCCCAAGGGTCTCTTCTCTGTTGAATGTTATCCTACTCCTTTTTTTCCAATTGAATTTGTCTTATAAAAATTTGTTCGATGTTACCTTTTTTTGTTACTTCTCTTAAATGTTTTGTGTAACTCAAGTACTAGTTATGGTTGTTGCCTTAGACCCTCTAAACAAGTACACAGAAATCAAGGGCAAACAAAATAATTATCCTTTTTAATGATCGAATCTGGGGGCTGAGAGAAAACTAGTTGTATTGGTTCATATTAAAGTCTCATTGTGAATTAAGGCAGCACCAGAGAGTGTAAAGAATTCTTTATTTGGAGTCGGAAGACTTGGGTTCAAGTTATAGGTCTGTTTTCTACTTTATAACCTTGCACAAATCACTTTACCTCTCTAAGACTCAGTTTCCTCACCTTAAAAATGAGAGAGTTAGACTAGTTGCCCTCTGAAGTTCCTTTCAATTCTAAGTCTATGATCCTATGACCTGATGTGCTCCTTTCAGTTTTACTCTTCCGAAACCATTACTTAAATAGTATTCATATCATAATGGAGACCATATGAAATCTCACTTGTTTGTTGAGCTGCTGGAATGAGGAAAATCACTTAAAGTACTAGCCCCAAATATTAGATCTAATAACTCTCAGGACCACTTTTAAGAGGACATGGTCCTTGTCAAGATCACTTAGGATCATAGATTTTATAAGGTCTATTGCTTCCTAAGGGTTATCTAATAAACTATTTAAGATATAGGCATTGGAAACTGCATTGAAGAACAAGGTGCCCAACACTTACTCAAAAGTATGCACTTACTCTTGTGATTGATAGGGAAATGGCTCTTCGATCTCCAATTTCTAGCATTTTGTCCCTGACATTATTGAGCATCAAGTACACTTTTATCCAGAATATCAATACCTTTTATTGTTATCTATCAAGCACTTAATAGAACCAGATATATTGGGGGATGGAGGTTAAGGCAGAAAATATGGAAAGTTATCTGATATGATTGGAAAAAAATTAAGGCTATCTAGACTGAGAATATCATTAGTACTGGATGAGTAGTAATGAGTGCTATGTAAAATTAAGTCAGTGTTACAGAAATCACTTAATGGATCAAGAAAATTAGAAACTCTTAAAATAATTAAGGTTACTTTAATTTACATAGACTAAATAACCTTAAACAAAGTAACAGATTATATTTGAATTCTACAATAGAATAAATGTCATGGGGCCATGGGAATGAACAACATGGACCGCCAGTGATGGAGTAGCACATAGAGAAAGAAATCACAGTAGCCTAAAAGGGATGTTAAGGAAGACTTCACAGAAGAGGAGGAAATCTATTGTGATTCTGGAGGAGGTAGAAGATTTGGGGAGAGTTATATTTCTATTGTCTCCACAATGGTACTACAAATGTGGAGAGATGGAAAGGAGGTAGAGAAAATCTAGGTTCAAGGAACAGTATGAATTAGCAACAAAAATGCAGTCTGGAGTGTAGGAGACATACTGTGAGTCATCAATCAACACATCACATTATACCAGTTTGTACAAAGTGGAGGAGTCACAAAGGTGGGCAATTAGCTAATTCTCCAACTTCAAATAAATTATTTTCCCACGAAAGAAAGAAAGAAAGAGAGAGAGAGAAAGCACTGAGTAGCCTTACAAACAAGGTTTTATCATAGGATTACCTCTCAAAGCTACTGAGAATAAAATTTCAGAATCTGTATGGCACAGAAAGAAAAAGATAATTAAGATTAAGTAGGTAACTCAATCTTTTCCTCTCAGGGAATTGTTTGCCAAACAGTGAATTAGTGCCTGCTACAAAAGGGAATTCCCAAAGCCAAAGCAATGAAACAAACAAACCAATAAAAAAAAATCTCTGTACTGATTTAATAGTTTCTCTCCCAAACTTTTTAAACAAGTTACTTAGTAACTGCTCTTCATTTTAAACAAGCTGAATTCACTCCTCTCACCCTGTGAAACTAGAGAAACCATGGTTTAAATTACCTGAAACCATACATTATCCCTCTTACACTTATGCAATTCAAGGCTCAAAGTATTTTAGAGCTTTTAAACTCAATTCAACTTGCTTCCTACTGAAACCTTGTCCAGAGATAGACATCAAAAAGACACATCAAAATAAAAATGAATCCCAGGGAAATAAAGTTCTGAGGGCAACCGATTTCTTTAAAATAATAATCTTCTTGAAGTGGTTACATTCCTGTTACTTAAGGATTTTCTCTGGCTGCCTACAAACCTTGGAATGCTCATCCTTCGCTCTAAACACTGACCTTATTGGCTTCTTTTAAGTCCCAACCAAAATCCTACCTTCTACAGCTATGTAGGTGAACTCTGGCATGGGGCTGCTCCCTTCCCCCTCTCCAGATGCACCTCAGGACATTTCTCACATGACCCACCCCTCTACCCAATAGACCAATGGGAGCGCTTCCTCCCTCCCAGGTCTGGGGTAAGGTTGGGGTTCAGAAGTAGCATGAGGGTTGTGGTTTGGGCACTGTCTCTAAAAGGTTTGCAATACTTCCAAAGAAGCCTTCCCAAACCCCTCTTAATTGCAGAGTCTTTAAAGTTTTAATTATTTTCTATTTATGACATCCAAACTTTGCTCTGTATATATTTATTTGCTTGTTGTCTCCTCCATTAAATTGTAAACTCCTTGAGGGCAGGGATTACTTATTGACTCTTTCTGTATCCTCAGGGTTTAGCACAGTGCCAAGAACAGGGTAGGCACTGAATATTTATTGATTTAATCTTTGCAACAACCCTGGGAGGGAGGTGCTATTATTATCCCCAATTTGCTGATGATAAAACTGAAGCAGGCTGAAGTTAAGTGACTTGCCTAAGGTTATTCACTAAGTGTCTAAGGCTGCATTAAAACTCCTATCTTCCTGACTCCAGATTCAATGATCTATCCACTGTGCCACTTAGCTATTTTTTAGAATGTAACTGTCCATTTGGCCAAATGAGAAAGCTCAGATGGCTGATCCAACCTCAGATTTGAAACTTTAGGGACAGGAAGGAGGACAATAATTTAATGCTGAATTAAATCAGTTATAAAGCATTCTGGAGTCCTGTGTAGGAGAGAATAGACTATTTTCCTCTCTCATCTTTTAAAAATTCAAAGAGCTCAATTCCCAATAAAAATGCTTTTGAATAAAAGTACTATCCTTGAATCCACAAAGTATATGTGCTGTGAGAGGGGTTGTTTTAGCTTTAAGGACAAATTGTAAGAATGGGATTTGTGCAAGGTGGATGGGACAGGAGATGCCAGAGGAGGAGTGGCTGGCAGGCGGTGACAGTTGGTGACATTTAAGACCAGAGGGGATTTGGGGGGAATGCTCTGGAGGAGAAAGGAGGAGGAGGACTTCTGGAGAGGACTGGAGAGAGGGAGGAAGATAACGTCTCAGCTCAGATACAGTCCTGACAGCTTCCTGAGGATCTTTCTTTAGACACTGAAATCCTGATTCCCTGGTCAAAGGCATCCCATTGCTGCTCAACCAGCAAGACTTCAACCAATGAGTGAGCTAAGTTTTCGGACTCCATTTTGGGAGCCATCTCTTAGGCTCCTTCCCCCATTACCCAACTTTGCTGAGGGACCCTTTCTGGTCTAACTTACAATTGTAGAAAAGGATAGAAATAGAAACAGAAACGGAAGAGGTGAGGGAAGAATCTTGGGAGTGGGAACCCTCAAAGGTTCCCACCCGAGTGACAGACCCCATAGAAATAGAGAGGAGGGCACCCCCAAATCCCTCTGCCCTTCACCCGTCTCCCCAACCCCTAAATTGTGAATAATAAAAGCCATTCATTAGTCAAATAGCATTCCAGGATGTCTGAGAGACAATGAGGGGAAGGGGAATCACAGCTTGGTCCAACTGCCTCCATCTTGGGGCCAGACCACCCACTGTGGAGTTGACTGACCTTGGGGGAGGCTTGTGTGAACCCCATCCTCATTCAGAATCAGAATGGGGTCCCCCATACCTCATCTTATAGGGAAGCCTTGCCCCCAACTCCTGTAGGGTGGCACAACCATCCAGGTCACCCAGTTTCAGGTGACACCCCCTCGAAGTCTACCGCGGTGCATATTTGGTGGAGGGGGAAGCTAGAAGAGACTCTCATCTCATAGACTCTCTCTATCTCCCCTCTATCATAACATGTTTATTCTTATAAAATAAAACAGTCTAGAGGGACAGAGTAAATCGTAGAGTAAGCTGGAGGGTAAGGAATTATTTTATAAGCAAGGGTAAACAGCTAGCCATTCTGAGTCAAAGTTTAAAAAGTTCCTGTAAGTATCCAACTCTGAAATATAGACAGAGAGTTGTGAAATATAGTACTGGCCCAAAACCAGATCATGGGCTAAGAACAGCTAAGAACAAAAGAAAGAAGAGTACAAAGCAGTTGTTAAAATAATTTGTCTCATACAAAGGCTCCAAGAAAGTAAATTGTCATTTTATGGCCACCATGTGCTCTTTTCCAATTTGATTTTCTTTATATACATATATTTGTAAACATATACATGTAAACATATATGTGTGTGTCTCAGCACTTCAAGAAGACATATCCACAAACTCAATTTTCTATTGTGGCTACAATTTTGGCCAGAGAATATATAGATTTATTTGGAATGTTTTCACTCATTCCTCCTTTTAATATCAAAGCATTCATCTAAACTAAAGAATTTTAAATTTTTAAATAGATAAAAGACTCATTTTTCTCATATGTGCTTTTTTGTGCAGAAAAAAGATAGACATGATAGGTAGGCCCTTCCATTCATCCAAAGCTGTAATCATTATTTTGAATCGATTATATCATTGACTCACAAAATTCTAGAATGCAACGGTTGGAAGAAGTGATCTAGGTCAGCCCATAACCAGCCTCGGCTTCCTTCACCAGGATTATGGAAAATTTTGAGGAGTCCAGGCCACATATAACAATGAAAAAAGCGAAGAGAAAACATTCATTTAATAGTTTTGTATGAGGCACAGCTAAGACATCATCCTATAAGTATGTGAAACCAGGATGCCAAACAGGCATTGAACAGATCCATGCATTTTAATAACTCTATTTTCTTTGATGACAATAGTGGAACCATTCTGTTAAGAGTTCATCACTTCCATAGACAATGAATGGTCTGCAGGAGAAAGTGTGATAAAGGTGTTGAAACAGATGACATCAAGAAGAGAAGCTAGATCTGACCAAATACACAATGAAGAAATATATGCTAGATGTAATCTAATTTAAAAGCACTAAATGATCAATTTTTAAAATATCTTAAATAGTAGAAGATTCCAGAAGAGAAAAAAAAAAGATCATGTGTTGTGCTTTCACAAAAAAACAAAACACAGAACACAAAAACAATCAACAAAGAGAAAAGGTTTTTTTAAGCAAAAAAATTAAAAGGTCAATAGGTGGCTCAGTGGATAAAGGACTAGTCTGGAGTCATGAAAACCAACACTTAGGAGCCCTATGACCATGGACAAGGCTCTTAAATTCTATCTGTCTCATTTTCCTCATATATGAAAAGGTGGATAATAATAACCCCTATTCAGGGTGAGAATAAAATAATACTTGTAATGGGTTTAGCATAGTCCCTGGCCAAGAGTGGATCTTTAATAAATGTTTGTTCCCAAGTAAAAAATATACATGCTTGTTTTCTTATATAAATGAAATCTTTAGGAAACTAGTATATATGTATTTTGGCGATATCCTGGTTGAAAATATAAGAAGGGTAAAAGCAAATTTTGGCAAATTATTTTCCATAGCTGACAGTTTAATAGTCACATGATTAAGAGATATATAGAATATAAAATTTCCTTAGGTCTATAGTTTCTTTTCCTTTTTTAATCAAAAAATATCCTTCCTATTCTCTTGCTATCATCTTTTTATCTTTATCTCTGCTTTCTGAAAAAAAAAATTAACAACATGCCCCTAAGTGGATAATGTGTGTCACTATGAATATTCTTGAATTGTGGCAAACCATTGTATTGATCAATCCTCATATCTGTCAAAGATTTTTCCCCTTCTATTTACAGTACTGTTGTCATAGTCAATTACTGTAATCATTCAATAAAAGTTTATTAAATACTATGAGCCAGGAACTGAGCTAAGTGCTTGGGAAACCAAGAAAGGTTAAATACAGTTTGAGCTTTCAAGGAATCCCACAATCTAAGGAAGAAGACAACATTCAAACAACTATGTATAAATAAGCTATATACAGGATAAATGGGAGATAATTAACAAAAGGAAGTCATTAGCATTAAAGGGGATCAATGATATCAATATTGACACAGACTAGCCTCCAGAGATTTTTAAAACAAGTCATTAAAAAAAAAGCTGATATCTATAGTTAATATATGCATTGACCTAAATACCACAAATGACTTCCTGAGTTAAAAGTATCATATTTTTTTTAAAAAAAGAGGGTGTTTAGGGCACTCCTAACCACTTCTAAACAGGTAATTATATAGTTATACAACAAACTGAAATTGTATAATATAACCTCAAAATTATACAGTATTTTAATGTTATTCAAACATTGTAAATAAACTATTCAATTAAAACTGACTTCATAAAAATGAAATTGAAAAAACATTAACACTTCTGAAAACCACACATTTAAGTAATATTTCAAAAGCTATTTTTATTTAGGGAAACTTTAAACACACTCAGACACTCAAAGAAATAGATAAAAGAGTATAAACAGTTGTACAACCAAATGTGAGGAGAAACTTAGCTGGTTAAAAAGCCAGATGTGGTCAAGAGGTTTTCAAACTGTTCCCCCTAGTAATAAATCATTAAGGAGATTGGTACCCAAGAAGTAGCTCAGGGATGGTGCCATAAAAATCAAAATCTTTTCTTGGAAAGGGAAAATATGCATAAAATATTTTCAAAACTTCTCTCTTCTTTTTTTTAGCAATAATTTATATTCTATTAAAGTCCTTAGCTCAGTATTAGAAAGGCCTTCAGGTCTCAAATACTATGAACACTATCTCTGCAAAGTCTGGCAATGCTGGAAAGGTTATGAATTTGTGGACTAAGACAAACTTTTTGTTACCCTAAAACCAACTAAACCAGATAGGTCCATAGGGATTAGGATTGTATAATTACTTTTTTTTTTCAGCTAAAACAATTGTAGTCTACATCAATGAAGGGATTCCCCTGCTGATATGAAAGATCCTTGAAGTATTTCAGTATCTTATCAAGGAAATAAACTGAAATTATTATAGGATTTTATCTAGCTCTTCAAATGTCATTCAAAAGATTAGGATTAAGGGGAAAGAGAGGGAGCATGACATCATGTATAAATTACTCTCCAGGTTCTGCTGACTTCACTCTGCACCAATTCATACAACTCTTCACAGATTTTTTTGAAAACATGTCTTGCTTCTTTTCTTATATCACAAAACAATATTTCATCACAATCACATAACATGACTTGTTTAGCCATTATCCAGTTGATAGTAGATTCATTAGTTTCCAATTCTTTGTCACCACAAAACAAACTGTTATCAACACTTTTGTACATATAGGTCATTTTCCTATTTTCTTTGTCTCTTTAAGTTATGGACCAAGTAGTGGCATTGCTGGTTCAAAAAGTATGCACAGTTTAGAAATCTGGGAGATGAAATTCTAAACTGCTTTGCAGAATGAGTACATTTGGTTTTTTCCCCCACAGGCTTTCCAGAAAGATAGATAATGAGACAGAACCTCAGAATTTCTTTAATTCACATCTCTAGTTATTAGTGCTTTGGAATATGTTAAAAATATTTCTATGGATAGTTTAGGTTTCTTTTTCTGAAAAAAAATGCTTTTAAAAATCCTTCGACTATTTATCATTTGGGGATTTAAAGAGTGAATCAGTTCTCGGTATATCCTAAAAATGAGACTTTCGTTAGAGACACTTTCTGTGATATCCCTTCCCCACCCACAATTACCTACTTCTCTTCTCATTCTAATTGCATTGGTATTGTTTGTACAAAAGCTTTTAAATTTTATTCAACTTGAATTTTCTATTTTATCTTCTGTGATCCTTCCAATACGTTGGTTATGAACTCTATTCCTATTCACCAATCTGATGTCAATATTTAGACCTATTTGTGTATGTGGTGGCAGAAGTTAGTCTATATCTAGTTTCTGCCACGTTGTTTTCCAGTTTTCTCAGTAGTCTGTAATTAATAGCTACTTTTTTAGCCAAGAATTTGGAGTGTCTGGATTTATCAAACATTAGTTTACTCTGCTCATTTGCTTTTGTATTATAGTATGTCCAAAATGTTCCACTGATTAAATTCTCTATTTAAAAAGCAATATCAAGTCACTTTGATGATTACTGCTTTGAAGTTTAGTTTGAGATTGAGTTCCAGTGATAAGGGCTCTTTTCCTTCAAAATTTTTTTAATTATTTCTCTTGAGATCATTATCCTATTGTTCCTCTAAATTAATTTAATTATTATTTATTCAGACTTCATAAAATAGTTATTTGAAAGGTTGATTAATATGACATTAAATAAATCCATTTACTTAGTAATATCATTTTTATTATATTGGCTTAGCTTTCCAATGAATGAGAGACTAATGACTATTCAATTACTTAGGTCTATCTTTATTTGTACCTAATATTTCATAGTTCCATAGTTTCTTTTTATCTTGTCAGGTAGATCCCAAAATATTCCATACCATTCTGTAACTATTTTAAAAGAATATCAAATGTTTATTGATTAGAAATAATAATTAGATGTGAGAGAAGAATATATTGCCTTAAAGTCTTTCCTAAATGTATACTCCAAGCACAAATTAAAATTTTCAAGGCTCTTTGAGAGATTCAGTTAAGGAAAAAAAATGTTCAGCAATTCAAAAGACTAATGAAGTTGAGTGATATAAAATATGGAAACATTATCAGCTAAGTTGGTAATCAGTGTCACTGAAAGTGCTTTGCAGATTCCAAATGAAAGAAGAATTTTCTAATGATAGTCATATTCTACAAAAGCTTTTATTCACAGATGGCATTAAGAACTCATAATAATAGTTTCATTTATTCAGTACTTTTAGGTTTACAAAGAATTTTGTATCGTTGATTATAATAAGCCTTGGAATACTACAAACTGCCTTAAGGCCAACCTACTTATATAATGGAAGAGTAAGAGAAAGAAAAATGGAGATATAGATACAGAGACAGAGAGATACACAGAGAGAGATTTGTCTAAAATTTTTATCAGAAAAATAAAGTGAATAAAAATACTTATTGTTGATATTGTTGTATGCTACTTAACAGGTCAAGTGATCATATATCTGAGTTATACCTTGGACAGATGCTTTATCAGAGATGTGAAACTCATTGGCCTCCTTAGTACAACCAAATCAGTAATTAGAAAATATTTCAGAAAATAAGGAAAAACATAATACAACAAAGAATGATTATATAATTTTCTAAGTCAATATGCAACCAGCAGAGATTCATTTCTGTTTTAAATTTTATATCACTGCTTTAGAGGGGCACAAAATTGAACAAAACATGAGAAAGTCATAGAGCCTCTATTTGTCTTTAAAAATGCCACAAATCAAGCACTACTTTCTCCATGAAGCCTTTCCTTTCCCTTCTTCCCTCAGTCACCCAAATAATACTGCTATCTGGCACATAATAAACCTTTAATAAATGCTTACTTTATCTATCATCTATCTATCTATCTATCTATCTATCTATCTATCTATCTATCTATCTGTCTGTCTTCTATCTTCTATTATCTACTTCATTACCATGTAGTTTTTATTAACTCTGCATATATGTATGTGTTTATATAACAAGTATCATATATATCTATAAAACAAATATGTGTATATATATATGTGTGTATATGTGTCTGTATTTGTCTTCCTCAATAGAATGCAAATTCTTTATGTGTAGAGATTGTTTCATTCTTTGCATTTTTTGTCTCTAGCAATATCTAGAATAGTGCTTAGCTCAAATTAAGACGTTAATAAATGATTGCTGATTGACTGATTACTTGGGATATGATTGTATTATATTTAAGTAACCATATTCTACTTTCAGGGATCCCAAATAGTCCAACACCCCAAAAATTAATCTCCTTAAATCCAACACATTCTCCCTATGATGCTATAAATCATGAAATGTCATGTTCTTGGAAGAACCAGTATTATAAATAAACTAAAGAGTGATGCAAATATGCATCATATGCCCCAAAGGACCATAAAACTGTACATACGTTTGTATCCAAAGAAAATCAAAGATTGGGGAAAAGGACCTCCTTGAACAAAAATATGTTTAGCAGCTCCTTTTGTGGTAGTAAATAACTAGAAACTGAAAGGTTGTCCATCATTTGGGGAATGGTTGAACAAGTTGTGATGTTTTTATTTTAATGGAATACTGTTGTGCCATAAGAAATGAACAACAGGACAATCACAAAGAAACCTGGACATATTTGCATGAAGTGATACAAACCAGAATGATATACACAGTAATAGCAATAAAGTATAATGATCAACTGTAAATGAATTAACTATTATCAGCAATGCAAGGAGATAGTTCTAGGACAACCCCAAAGGACTCATGATGAAAAAGTCCACCCACCTTCATAAAAGGAACTGATGGAGTCTGAATGCATTTTGAAGTATACCATTCTTCACTTTATTTCCTACATGAATCTTTCTCTACGATATGTGACAAGTGACTTGATTTATAACATGATGAACATGGAGCTATGTATTGTATAAAAATACATATATAATATGTAATATACATTACATATAAAATACATTATGTTACCTGCCATCTTGGGGAGAGAAGAGTGGGAAGGAGAGAGAGAACATAGATACCAAAATGTTGGAAAATGATTATTTTTAACATATTAATGCAAATTTTAATATTCATTTTCTGATATTTTATACCATATTCTGTCTCCCCTTCCTATTCTTCCCCTCTCCCCAAGAAGGCATGTAATATGTAATATAGGTTATATGTATATTATCATGTTTGTGAGATTGTGAACTTTGCTTATATATTCTTATACTAGAAAAAAATTCATGAAGGAAACAAAAAATTATATGTTTTATTTGCATTTGGACTCTGTTCCTTCTATGGTGGTTGATTTCCTTTTGTTGTCATGAGCCTCTTGGTGTTGTCCTGGATTCTGCTTTATGGATAATTAAGTTATTCCCAGTTTGTCATCATATACCATTCTTGTTACTGTTATATTCTTCTGGTTCTGTTCATTACACTTTGCATCACTTCATATACATCTTTCAAAGTTTTCTATAATTATCTTGTTGGTTATTTCTTTTGGCACAACGGTATTCCATCACCATTACATACCATAATTTGTTCAGCCATTCCACAACTAATGGGCATCCTTTTAGTTTCCAGTTCCTTGTCACCACAAAAAGAGTTGCTTGAAATATTTTTATATAGAGAGGTTCTTTTGCATTATCTTTAATCTCTTCGGGATACAGACCCAGTAGTAGTATTGCTGGGTCAAAGGGTATGAATAGTTTTATGGATCCTTTGGGGATGGTTCCAGATTGCTTTCTAGAATGCCAATATCAGTTCATAGCTCCATTAATACACTAATAAGTGTATTAGTGTCTCAATTTTTCCACATCCCTGCCAACATTTATCATTTTCCTTTATTCTCATGTTAGCCAGTCTGATGGGTATGATGAAGTGGTACTGCAGACTGTTTTAATTTGCATTTTTCTAATCAATACTGATTTAAAGCATTTTTATACGACCAAAGATTTATTCATTTGAGGATTGTCTGCTCATATCCTTTGACCATTTGTTAATTGGGAAATGCTTTGTATTCTTTTAAAATTAACTCAGTTCTCTCTACATTTAAAAAATGAAACCTTTGTCAAAAAGACAATATATTTTCCCACGTTTTTGTTTGTCTTTTAATCTTGGTTGTGTTGCTTTTATTTGTGTAGAAATTTTCAATTTAATGTAGTCAAAGTTATCTATTTTACATCTCATAATGTTCTCTATGTGACCCAAATTCTTCCTTTATACATGGCTTTGAAAGGGTAAACTATTTTGTGCTCCCTTAATTTGTTTTTGGAATAATCCTTTATTTCTAAATCATCTATCCATTTTGACTTTATCCTGGTATATGGCATGAGGTGTCAGTGTGTGCTTAATTTCTGCCACTGTTTTCTAGTTCTTCCAGCAGTTTTTGTCATATAGAGAGTTCTTCCAAAAGCTAGAATCTTTGGGTTTGTTAAACACTAGGTTACTAATGCATGATGACTGTCTAATTTATTCCACTGGACCTTCAATCTTTTTCTTAGTCAGTACCAGATTGTTTTGATTATTACCACTTTATAATGTAGTTCAGGATCTACTACAGCTAAGCCACCTTCCTTCATATATTTTTTCATCGATTTCCTTGATACTCTATGTCTATTGTTCTTCCAAATGAATTTTGTTATTATTTTTACCTAGCTCTGTAAGATAATTTTTGGTATGATTGGTATGGCACTGAATAAGTAAATTAATTTAGGAAGAATTATCAATTTTATTATATTGGCCCAGCTTACCCATGTGCAATTAATGTTTCCGTTTATATCTAACTTAATGAATGATTATTAAAAATTATATCAATGTGTAAAATAAAAAATTAAACACAAATTTTAAAGATGTACCTGGTAAGCATGAGCAGGGTATATAGCATGTTACCAATTATGACTTGTGCTCAAGGGGCAGAATTAAAGACAACAAGGCAAAAATCAGGAATTGAGTACATGGTAAAAAGAGAAAAACAATGGGCAATTTAAGTACTGCATGTGTTTTCTCAATTTATTAAAACAGTTAAAGCTGAGGTTCTTACCTTTTTTATTATCATGGACCTCTCTGTAGTAGGTTTGAAACCTATGGAACCATTCTCATAATAATGTTTTAAAAGTATAAAATAAAATGCATGTAATTACAAAGGAAAACAATTATATTAAAATATGCCTTCTCAAAATAATATTAAAATTCACAGACCCCAAGCTAAGGACATGACTTAAGGAAGAACATTTATATTCTATTTCATAAATGAGTCTATTATTTCTTCTTTGAGAAAAAAAAAGCATATCTGGCTTTTCATTTATATATTGCTAAAATTTAGGAAAGGTATCTTGTGCATAAAAGATGCTTAATATATGACTACCAAGTTTAGAAATAGTCTTAAAGGTATTTTGCAGAGATAAATATTACATAGATTCAGGAACTTATAACACTAGATGGCACAATAGATAGAGTGCTGGGCCTGGACTCAAGAAAACTTGAGTTCAAATTTGGCCTCAGACACTGATATGTGACCCTGGACAAATTTGCCCTTGTTTGCCTCAATTTCTTTATCTTTAAAATGTGGATAATTATTGCATCTACTTTCCAGGATTGCTGTGAAGAACACATGAGACAATAATTGTACAGTTTTTAACACAATCCCTGGCACATAATAAGTGCTATGTAAATATTAGCTACTATTATGAAGGGAATACAACTGTAACTTAAAATGGTGAGAAAATACCCAGGTCAATCAAATTATGCTTGTTCTATAAAAATATGAAAGGTAAAAGAAAGGGCTTTCTGTCATAGAGTGAAATGAAATCCTATTAATATGTCTTGGTACAAAAGGAAAAATGTTTTCTAGGTCTCCAAAATGTTATATTTTTTCTATATTCACTTGTTTCTAAGTGGTTATTATGCAACTTTTTTCCATACTGCTAAAGACATTTTAAAAAAACCTATATCTGTATTGGATTCTATTTAGGTGGCCAAAGTTTCTTAGTGGATTCACTCAATAAATACATTTCATTTTAATACATATCTGACATTGAGTAAGAATTATGGAAATTGTTTGTGATCTTTCTTTAATAAATAGTTTATTTAAACCAAGAATGAGATTTTCAAGTTCTAAAATTAACTTTTTGAGGAGAAAAATACATATTTGTACACTCTAAACAATAAAATATTCATTGAATATGAATTAGATTGTCAATCATTTTATTTCATATTTTAAATTCACGGTATCATTTTGTTATCTTTTAATTTTTCTTTCTAGGGAATGGTGGGAAAACACTGCATATGAAATGATGCTCATTAAAAATGATTTCCAAAACTGACATTATTTTCCCCTTAGGGACTCCTCTTTAGGTCTAGATGTCATGAAATGATGAATTAAGGTACTTGAGAGTGCGGTTAGAATGTTTAAAAACTGAAGAATTTAACTGAACATATTGTTTTAAAGCAAATGATAACTTTTTATTTACTCTTTTAACCTTGTTTGCATGAACAGTTTTGAATTTAAAATAAAATAATTTAGTAATTATCATATTTATTTTATTTAATAATATTGATATATAATTAATATTAATAAATTTAATTTAATAATAAAATAATTAAAATTTAAAATAGAATAAGTAATAATAAAAATAATCTACGATACATCTCATGTTATCTATTATTTATTGGCTCATAAATTCCTCCCTTTTTGATTTGAAAGGTAAAGTATTCTATGCTCCCAACTGATTTTGCTTATGACATCACAATTTAGGTCTAAATCATACGCTTATTTGGACCTAATCTTAGTAGAGATTATGACATACAGGAGTGAATTGAACCCAAACAATGTGGAAAAACATCCAGATAGAGTAAATATCTCACTGACCATCTGAGAATTCACATTGGTGAGAATCCTTAAGTATACGATCAATGTGGAAAGACATTCAGTAAGAGTTCTATTCTTGCTCAATATCAGAGAATCCACTCTGATGAGAAACCTTTGGAATGCAATCAATGTGGAAAGACATTCCCATGGAGGTCCAGTCTTGCTCTACATCAGAGAAACCACAGTCTTTCACACAGAGCTCTCACCTTGCTCAGAATCAGACAATTCACTCCAGTATTTCATAACTTCTACTATGATTGAATGTGAATTAGAGAGAGAGCATCCGTAACAAAATGTCCTAATTTAATTTCCCTAAAATTTTTCAGTTTTCCCATGGATTTCTATACAACCTAAAAATGGGAACATATGTATTTTACTAAAGCTAACGTAACTTTTTATCTACATATTTTCCACATTCTTAAAGTATGTATTAAAGAAAGGCAAAGTGACAAGGTTTTGGTTATTTGTTTGTGTTCTTTTCTATTTGTTTGGATGAGCTGATGATGTTTTCAGCCACATTTGCTTTCTGGCCATAATTCAGCTCATTAGAGAAATCACATAGGATAAGTATTATAAAAGTTATTTTAAATACTAATTGTGACTGTTCTATAATCTTGACTGAAACAGTGCTAAAGTGCAATTATCCACTGTTTTCAAAGTCTTGATGCATTCAGAAAAATGACTTAACATCTTTTGGGGCCAAACTTTCAATAACAGCTTCTAAATTTGCAAGCCTGTGTTTTGGCTGTGGGTACCTTTCAGGCCGCCAAGAACTTCAGTTGGTGAACATTAAGAGCCTTTGACGCATCCAAAAATGGTAATAATCACATATCCAAGTATGAGACTGAAAAATTTATGTACCTTCCACATGACTCAAGTGACACAAAGCTATGGGTAGATAGGCTTAAGGGAAGTTTGAAGGGATATATTCTATGATGTACTTGAACTTACCATCAAATAAAAGAAATAAGTCCAATGTCATCTAGAATTCTCAAGAAATCTTCCATGGTTCCTTCCAGGACCTTCACAAACGTTCTGACTAATTTCTCCCTGCCTGTGACATATATGTTACCAGTCATATGAACCTAAAAGAGACCTAACCTGTCCCTATAAAATACTTGGCTCTCTACTACATCATGGTGCATTGCTCTTACAAAAGCATCAAACCAGATTCCAAGGCAAAAACTCGCCAGTATCATCAATCTCGTTCTGCCTCCTGCCAGAAATGGATATTGTTGTACTTAAAGCAAGAACCCTGTATCATTTGATCTTTCTGGAGGCTGGTTCTATACTTGTGTTTTTTGGTGACCATCACCTAAACTTTATTCTCCCCTCCCCTTCTTATGAATCTACTGCCCAATGTGACATCAGGTAAGCTATTTCCTTTTAGTGAGATTGGTAAAATAAACACAGAATAAAAGACCTTTTGTGTTTGAGCAATACTGAGTGGTTTGCTTCTTTTGTGGAGCTCTAAACCCTCTAAAGCAGCTATAATAAACTGGCATAAATGAAGCAAGGCTTTTGGTGTCGTCTCAGACAACCCTGTGACTTTAGGCAAATCACTTAATCACTCTAGTCCCAGTTTCCTCATCGATAAAATGAGAAAATTGGCCTAAATTATCCCTAATGCCCCTTTCAGTAATGAATATTTAAGATTCTAAGGAATTCAGTCATATAAGCCTGCAAGCTAAGGTGATTAAAGGGAATATTAAGTTAAGTACACAAGACATGTACTCCTTAGTCCAGTAATTTCCAATCTTTTTTAGTACTAGTTTATTTTATAATATGAAAATATTTCACCAACACTCCTATATGACCTTAGTTCTGATGAATGAGAATATACATGATTGCATATAATTATAACAACAACAATAATAACTAATATTTATAGAACACTTTAAGGTTTTCAAAAATTTATATGATTTCATTTGATCCTCATACTTTGTAAAATAACTATTATAATTTTCGTTTATAGGTATGAAAACTATTTAAGTGATTTGTCCAGTAACACAAAGCTACTAAGTTTTAAAGTAAGCATTCCAACTTATATGTTCCTGACTCCAAGTTCAAAGTTGTCATCTACACCAAGCTGCCTCTATAAAGTTTGAGAATCTCAGCCCAAGATCACAGGTCTTGAACTTATTTTGTGATTAAGAGCTACTGGACATGATAGCAGATACATGCAGATAATATACTAATCAGAGAACTAGTGAGCTATGGTAACCAGGAATTGCCAGTAGACTGTACTCCAAGTTCACTTGTTTAAGTGCCCATAGAAATACAGGAAGGTTATAAGAATGGAATGTGGCTAAAGTTCTTGGTGAATATGATTAATCATATTCTAATCTGTTATCCATTCATTGATTGTGAACTTATGCCCTAGAAAGAATGGTTGCTTTGGAAAGGTATGAGGGAACTCTGTGACCTAAAGCTAAAAAGTCAGATGAAATAAGTTACAATCTATGAATTTATAAAGAAATTTGAATCCTATTATTTTCATTTGATATACTAATTAAAATAAAGTGCTCATTCAATCAAAAAATATTTACTGGGTGTTATAGGGATATCTTAGCAGGCTTTGAGTGATGAAGAATTGCTACAACCCTCCAGGTGGGGCAGGAATATTGAACTTTATCGCTCACCAGTTGCCATGTGTCCAAAAATGCATGGTATTTTGGGTTGTTTTTTTTTTTCCTCTTTTGCCTCTATTCTTTTCTGATCTTAGGTGAATAAGTATTTTTTAATTTAAATGGCCAAGTTATTACTTTGTGAGCTTCAGAGGGCAGAAAGATGCACAAGAGGTCAAACAACTGAAGTCAGAAGCATCTTGACAGAACTAAGAGCAGTCTAGTTCAGCAAGGAGCCACCCCCATGGAATGATCTGCTCGGCCCAGTCAGCTTAGTAGGAATCAGTAAAGCAGTTAAGATACCACATCGTATTAGCAAGAAACTAACTCTTACATTACTATGTCATACCCAGAATAAATTTGATGGGAATTCTACAAAAAAGGACCTCCCCAGGACCAGGAAAAGAGTCTTGATAACTCTCTCCCCTACATATACTGTCTTCTCTTGTTGGTATATGAGTAATTTGAGCTATTTTTTGCTTGCTTGTATTTTATATTTTTAGCACTTAGTAAGAATTTAGCAAATGTTTTTTAATTTGTTCATCAAATTATGCTAACACAAATAAAATACGGTCCCTTTCTTCATAAAGCTTATAAGTCAGCAGAAGAAATGAAGCATATACATATATGATAATACTATTATAATAATAATACAGTATTACATGATACAATATGGAAAGTAGTTACATAAAAAGTACTAACAAATGTATGAAAATCCAAAGGAGGGAAAGATTAATTCAATTTGTAGAATCAGGGAAGGCTTCATGGAGGGGGAACTATTTGATTTGGACTATGAAATATAAGTAAGTTATTGAAGCAAGTTTTGATATTTTATATTACAAAGATAAAAGAGGTCTTCCAAAGCATTAAAGAGACTTAATAAAGGCACATTTAACTTTTCCACTATACAAAACTAACAAATCCCTTTCTGGCAAATTGATATCACATAACAGCCTCTTTTCTACACTCTAATGATATTCAAACTATGCCAAAAAATAATAAGCACAAATCTATGTAGTGCTCTTAGAAGTTTTAAGTGATTATCCAATTTATTCATAATCTCCAAAACACTTGCTTCATCGCACATCAGACAACTGCTCAAGTAAACCTGGCATGTTAAAATATTGTCAAATACGGTATTAGCTATAAATCATGAGTGTTAAGATTGCAACAGTGTAAAAGAGAATTTTTTAAAAATGCTATTCAATGAAGGCATTTCTCATGTTTCAACTAATCCAAAAAAATTAAAGTTAATAAGGAAAGTATATTTTCAATCATATAGCACTTTTCTCCATACTTCTTATGTCTCTTATTTTTCATAATCAGATATATAGCTATAGGCACAAGTATACACTGAAATACCATCCTGCCCAGGATAGTAGTTTTCAGAAGATACAAGGATCCACACAACAAACTGTCATTTTTAGTTTAGTTTTAGGGGGACAAAAGTCTTTGAAGATAAATTTCCCTTTTCTTATAAAAAGAAAACAACATGAACCATGACATTTCCCTTTTCACCTTAATGATCAAGACATAGCAGTCTTTTTCTCATTATTCAGAGTCTTATTCTCATAAATAGGTAAAGATATTTATTGGTCTCTTCTCCTTCACACTGATATTCTGGGTTATCTCCACATTTTTTATTTTATGTTGTGGTTTATCTATGTCATGCTCACTTGGACGGCAAAAATGATCAATTATAACTATGGAAAGAAATATATAAATAGAGACAAATACTCCTTCACATAAACTTGGGCTGTCTTTAAACAGTCTCGAAATAACTGAATAATTTACAAAACTCAAGAAGGTAATATCTCACTGGGCAGCTAGGTGGTGCAGTGGAAAACATACCAGCATTGTCAGGAAGACTCATCTTTCAGAGTTCAAATCTGGCCTTAGACATTGTTTGACTCTAGGCAAGTCACCTAACTCTGTTTACCTCAGTTTTCTCATTTGTAAAATGATCTGAAGAAGTAAAGAGCAAAGCCCTGCAAAATCTTTGTAAAGAAAATCTCATATGGGGTCATGAGGAGTTGTGCATTTTTGAAACAACTAAAAAACAATATTAGACTACTTTCTCTGTAAGGATCTTGGAGGACTTCTTAATATAAAGTCTTCATTTTGCAGTTAAGGAAACTAAAGCCCCAAATAGTATCTTTGCTAAGATTTGAAAACAGGTATTCTGACTTCAAATTAAAGAACAGGCAACAGAAATTTTGAGCCAAAAGACAAAATACAGTTCCTTTCTTCAAGTTCATAATCCAATTTAACAAAGTTACAGCTTAGCTTATATCTACATTATGAAAACTTGGCTGAATAATCATTTGCTATGTAGGGCAGTTCCCAAGATTTTCTATTCACACTGTTCTCTATCTCACTCAGACAAGTAAAAACTGTATCATCTTGGTCTCTATGCCTCCGGCCCCAAACAAGTTATTCTTCAGATCATTACGAGCTTAATCTTTTTTGTGTTCAGATCTAATCATATCAATCTTTTCCTCGAATCCCTTTCATCATCCCCTTTTTTCTTTTGAATAAGACTTAAACTATTTAATTCTTCTCAACCTGGTACCACTCTCCCTCTTTCGGGGATTTGCAATGTTTCTCTATCATATACTGTAGATTCCAGCCCACATGGACCAGTCATTTTCTCCATCCCAGAAAAGGCTATATTATAAGGGTATAACTGCTATCTTTAAGTATTTGAAAAGTTGTCTTGTGAAAGGGTTAGATAGACATGGTCATTATGGCAGTAATTGAAGCATCAGAGTAGAAGTATCAGAGAAGTGAACTTTGTCTCAATGGAAGGATAACTTCCTAATGCTTGCTCCCTAATATCTCTATTCAAAAGGATAATGGGCTGCCTCAAGAGAGAATGGGTCCTCTATTATGGAAGTTATTTTGAGGCTGTTAGGTGACACACTGGACAGCGTAATGCATTTGAGTCAAGAGGACCTGAGTTCAAATGAGCCTTAGACACTTACTGTGTGACTATAGGTGAGTTATTTAACCTCTTTTTATCTCAGTTTCCATCATCTATAGAAGGAGGATAATAATAGCAACTAATTCCTGGTGCTTTTATGAGGATAAAATGAGATAATAATTGTAAAGTCCTTTGCATAGCACCTGGTATATAGTAAGTGCTATATAAATGTGGTGATACTGTTGATGCCTTATTTATCAATTTATTTCTCACATCAATTATAGTGTTTGGTTTGGTATCAGGGACTTAAGAGAGTATGAGAATTGATTAGCTGTCTGTCCCAAGGCTAAGTAAATTTCTTTTAAAAATTCATATACTAATTTATAATACTGAAACAATCTGGTAGCCAAATTAAAATTTTCCATGACTAATTACTAATTACTATCTTTACTAAAAGAAATTAAGCTTACTACAAAAACAAATATTTTAAAACATATTTTTGGAAATATATTTTGGAAAATGCCATTAGGTCCTTTGTAATATTATATAGCATTCTTTTTATAGTGTTTAATTGAATTTAATTTGCAATGGGAAATGAAATCCAAATTCACTTGTAGTTTTTTGTGAGATGTGGGCAGTAGATCTAGGAAGAGTGGGAGAAATGAGTCATGACTGAGATGTCTTTACGCCACATTAGAATATTCCTAATTTGAGAGAGGCCATCTCCCAGTGAAGGAATCATATTATGAAGGAATTATCTTTTGACTTCATCTGTCACACTCCTTACCCCATATTTCAGGCAATACAGTTACCTACATCATTCAAAACAGAAGTTTATATATAACAATCTTAAAACTATTCATTTTCAGGTGGTCCTAGGTTCAAACCCGGCCTCAGCCACTTCCCAGCTGTGTGACCCTGGGCAAGTCACTTGACCCCCATTGCCCACCCTTACCAATCTTCCACCTATGAGACAATACACCGAAGTACAAGGGTTTAAAAAAAACTATTCATTTTTAAAAGGTTTCATTTCCCTAATATTGTGGTTATAGATGAATAAGCATATAGGCAAGGACTAAAAATTTCAAAGTCTTATTTGTCAGGTACCTTCTATGTATTGGGAGGGAAAGTTAGGTGGCGCAGTGGATAGAGTGTGAAGCCTGGAGTCAGGAAGACACATCTTCCTGAGTTAAAATCTGGCCTCAAACACTTATTAGCTGTGTGACCTTGGGGAAGTTGTTTGGCTCAATTTTCTCATTTGTAAAATGAATTGGAGAGGGAAATGGCAAACCACTCCAGTATCTTTACCAACAAAACTAAATGGGTTCAATAAAAGTCAGACATAATTGAAATGACAGAACATAAATATATTAGGTAACAGGAGAAATATAGAAACACAGCACGTTGGCCCTAATCTTTGAAGAGAGACAATAGAAATAAAAGGATGTTTTCCAGAAAAAGTATTTGGTCCAAAAAGCCCAGGAATACTAAATGAAGTTAAAGGAAACAACACAATTCATCCAAGAATAATAGCAAAGCAGATTTGATTATGGTTCATTGGTCCAGAAAGGAAAGTGAAGGAAAGGAAAGAGAAAAGGAAAACAGAATGGTTGGGGAGGATACCATGAAAGAAGAGATCAAAGGAAAGGGTTTATGGTAAAACAAAGATGGAGCTTCTGTGAAATAGTCTAGAAGTCTAGAAGACAATCATCAATCAGAAAAGCAGGGCACTTGAATAGAAGTTTCTCCAGCCCACGGTAGCTAGTCTATGCAGAGAAGCAGGTTGGTCAGTTGGGTATAGAGGCGACCAGAAAGCAATGAATGATATCCAGAAGTATTAGAATCATCTAAGATGAGTGTCATTTCTTGGATTCCACTGGATGAGTAGTTTGCTTTCTTTTTTTAAAGGGTTATTGCCAAAAGTATTTTAGAGAAATCACAATTATAAAATTTGTTCATAACCTCATGTGGCCTTTTGATTACCTGAAATTCAAAAATTCATTCCCAAAGTTCATGTGAAACTATTTATACCAATATATTCTCATTCATTTTCCTGATTCAAGAAAAACTGATCAACATCTTCTTTAAAACCATTCGAGGCAGTTGTGGTTCAGTGGATGGAGAGTCAGGCTGGGGATTAAAATCTGACCTCAGATGTGTCCTTGCTGTGTGACTCTAGGTAGGTTACTCGACCCCTATTGTGCCTAGTCATTACCACTCTTCTTCCATGAAACCAGTACTTAATATTGATTCTAAAGCAAAAGTAAGGGCTTACTTAAATAAATGAATGAATGAATGAATGAATGAATGAATGAATGAATGAATAGAACCATTCAGACACTTAGAAATAATCAAACAACTTCCACTTATCTGGGCTAAATAATACCAGATCCATTTTCTTATTTCCCCTTCTCTTAATTGTCTTTGTTACTCTTTTCTTGACTTTACTTTTTCTCTACATCCCTTTAAAATCATGGTTATTCCCACTGATATTAATATATGCTAATGTTATAATGCCATACACAGAAGAATTACTTTTGAGAGCTTGCTTGTCATATTCCCTTTGAGTTATCCCAACATATTGTCTCTTTTCAAAATAGCCATATGATGCTGATTAAAATGCAGTTTGTGATGAGCTATACTCCAAGGCCTTTATCTTTTATACTTATGTTTAATTAATCTTTTGTGTTAAATTTGTCTTTCTATATATCTAATCCATCTATCTGTCTACCTATCTATTATCTACCGCCTCAAATTTATCCATTGAATCAATGACCAATGTGGATTGTATACTTTCTTGTCTAACTGATGGAAGGAAAACTGGACCGTCTGCGTGTGTGTGTGTGTGTGTGTGTGTGTGTGTGTAAAAAAACAGAGGAAAAGGGAATCATCCCCCAAATCAAATTATGAAGTAATTACTAGCCAAAAAAAAGGAAAAGGAAAAAAAAGATGGAAATCAAGGCAAGCCTAAATAGAATTTACTTAATAAAGTTAATGTGGGGAAAAATGTGTATGTAATTTTTTATATCCTCTATTGATTTCCTTTTTCCTTATTTTTCATGGAAATCTATGTCTGTACATTAACCAGGTCTGTTGAGGGTTTGTGGGGAAAGGAAGCATTGGTAAATGTGAACCAACACAGTTTGGTGTTCCCCCCTCCCCGAGTAGGGGCTTAATAATAGTGTCTTTATATTATCTAGAAATTCAATAACTATTGGACAATGAGCAACAGCATAGTAAGAGTTCTGGGGTCACACTATATCATAGATCAGACAATGAAAATAAATCTCACTCATCACCTTATTTATTTAGCATACATGACATAGTTTGTGCTCTATAGGGCACAAGGGGCATGTTTTCCGAGATAAATGGGAAAGTTCCTCAAGTATTATCTGATTGTTCTGAATGCTGCCATCCATATCTTGGGAAATTACACTAAAAGGAAATGTTGGCATAGCTCTGGTGACAATTTTCATTTACCTTTTATGTCCTGGAAAATCACTGAAACAGATGTTTGTGGTAATAAGAATCATTGGAATCAGAGGCCATATAACAATGTGGCGTTGCTTGGCGACTACATCATCTGCAAAACACATTCTCATAGTGAAGTCAGATTTTTTTTAAATCGAAAGGCTTTTTGCTCATGCACTAAGCAGGAAGATTCATACAAAACTGTGTTGCCCTTTTAATACACTGACCACTCCCCCAAAGCATATCTAGAAGGTTTGATGTGGTTCATATGCTCCATTAGAAGATCACAGCAGATACCAAGACCAAAGAGATGGCCATAGCCCTTTCCTCCCCACTACCAACTTCCTGCTGCCTGAGCCATCCTTTCCTTCCCCAAATTTCTCCCCTTTGGTGTTAAGATTTACATATTTGAAATAGGATTCTGAGTGCCAAGGAAGATAAAAAGAGGAGTACAAACTCCTCCCTAAGCCTTTAACTCTGAAGCTATTCCCATTCTAGCTCTCAACTTTGGACTCATTTTATAGTGCCCCTACTATTTGCCCAGCTCTTTCCCTTCCTTTCTCTGGAGGACTCATCATAGTACTTTACCACTCTACCTTTTATCTGTTGAAGTTATAAGTGGTTTAGAGCTGTAAAATATCTTTTCCCATTGCCTAGAACCATGATGGGGAACCTATGGCACCCAAGCTAGAGATGGCATGCACAGACCTCTCTGTGGGCACCCATGCCAAGGACCCAGTACCTCAAACCCTGCAGCAGAGTTCGCTAGAGTTCCTAATTAGAAAGCTAGAGGGAGGTGCAGCTGGATTGCTTCCATCCCTCTCTCTCCAGTAGGAGTTAATAAGCAAGTCTCTTCAAGATAGCATCCCTTGAAGGACAAGATAGCCTTACTCCATTCAGAATACAGTGGCTTCTTAATTACCTTTGGACTGAGTAAGACAGAAACAATTTATGCCTTTACTATTAGAAGCAACCAGTGTCTTTACAGCAATTTGGGGATTTGGGAATGTGTCTTTTGAGTCTGTACTTTAAAAATATTCAAAACTGTAGTCTAGTGATTTAGGAATAAGTTTTATGCTTATATATAATATTTATGTTCTTAATAAGCATAATAATTAAGTATATAAGCATTATATACATATATGTTCATATGTATAATATTAAGCAAGACTAGGCTAACAGCCTCTTCAGCTCCCTTCCCCAGTTTCTTTCACAAGCAAACTTGGGCTGCTTTAATTTATATTCTTAATCCCCTGACCTAGCCAGTTCAATTTGTAGTCACAGGAGTGCCTGCCTGAGCCTGAGGGAGAAAAGTGGGCTAGAAGCTCTGGAAGGTAGCAATCTCCCAATCAGCCCTGCATCCAGATTAAAACCTGACTTCAACCCTGGACCACTTGCTAAAAAGTTTCTTTTGGAGGATACTTCAAGAAGGCTGGAATGTGATGGGGTGAATGTGTCAGCATGATGTCATTTAATCTGAGGGTTATATTTTTCCTATAAATAAGGGGTTTTCCTGTAAGCTGGGGCTTTTTTGCTTTTTTCCCTGGATTTTTCTTTCTCTCTCAATAAAGCTTTGCATTTGAAATGGCTTCAGGGCCCTTGAATACTGGCTAAAGAGGGTATACTTTGAATTTTTCATGGTCCTCTCAATTTCCACCTTGGAGAGGAGCTAGGTTTAAGGGGATAATAGGTCATATAACAAGAGGGGAGCAGAGCAGAGAGCTTGTGCTGCTTACCTGTCCCTCTCCCCAAGGCTGACTACATAACCAGCCCCCCTGCCCAGCAGTTGAAAGGGAGTGCTTCTTAACCTCCCCTGGGTGGAGAAAGGGGGAAGCAGTGTGAACCCAACACAGTTGGGGGAGGGGGAAGAGCATGGCACTTGGTCTGGGGGGTAGGGCTTGGTACTCCATCTCTTAAAGGTTGCCCATCACTGGCCTAGAAGATGGAAAAAGTTAGGGATAATTAAGTCCCTTTCCAAAAAAGGTGGGGGGGGGATGAAGATGTAGGAACTGTGAACAATTTTCTCACATAAATATTTAATCCTTAAATTTATGACATAATAAATAAATCTGAGGACAGCCTAAGTTTAATGAAAGTCATGAGAGATAGTACAATACTGTAACTTATAAAAAAATTTTTTGAATAAGTCCAAATCTAAACAAAAGTTTTGCCTATATAGAGTCAAAGGATTTAGATGCAAAGAGAAAAATACAAGTTTTTTCACTTTCCAGTTATCTGGACATTCAGAAATAAGAGACTAACTAGTTTTCACTCTTCAACCAAATATTTGATATTTTATTCAAGCAGCCAACGAACTGATCAATAAGAATAAAGACTAGACTTAGAGTTGGGTGACTTGAATTAGAAAATAGGCCCTATAATTTAAGATGGGTTTTTTTTAGCCAATAACATTTAAATGTTGCTCTCTTCTGATATCAGTAGTTTCTATGGAAACACCCTTAAAATGATACTGTTGGTTTGTAATAGATATAATCATCCTTATCTATTCAAACTAGTTGCAGGAAAAGCCTCCATTGTATCTCACATCTCCCAACTGTGTAGCCAGAAATATAACAGAACAGTTAAACACCTGTTACTTTTATCAGAAATTTTGGTGTCTACTCCTGACACACAAATGATACATTAAAATTACCTTGCCCAACTAACCCTTATGTCATGGGACTGTGTCTTTCCTGCTGCTTTTAGTAATTTCTCCTTGATGTAGAAGTTCTGGAATTGGGCTATATTAATCCTGGGATTTCTTAACTTTTAATTTTTTTTCAGGAGATGACTGGTGGAATCTTTCAATTTCAATTTCCCCCACTTGTGCAAAGCACATCATGGCAGTTTTCCCTGATAATTTCTTTCGATATGGCATCTAGGTTCTTTTTCAGTTCATGACTTTCAGACAAACAAATGATACTTAGATTATCTTTCTTAGGTCCATTTTCCAGGTCAGTTCTTTTTCCATTGAGAGATTTTAACTTTTCTTCCATTTTTTTTCATTATTTTGAATTTGTTTTATTGTTTCCTGCTATTTCATGAAGTCATTAGTTTCTGTTTGTCCAATTCTAATTTTTAAGAAGCTATTTTCATCTTTGAGGCCTTGTACTATCTTGCTTAGGGACTTATTTTCCTGCTTGAGGAATTGTGTTTCCTTTTTTACGAAACTGCTTTCTTCAGTTAGTTTTTGTCCTAAGCTGTTTATTTTTCTACAATTTCCTTTTCTAAATTTTCTTCTCAGTTTCTTATTATGTGCTTTTATCTCTTTTTTTGAAGCTCTTCCAGAATTTCATTTTGGGATTGGCATCATTTTACATTTTCCTTTGAGACTTCATATGTTTTCATTTTTATATTTCTATCCTCTTCTGAGCAAGTATCTTGGCCATCTCTCTTCTTGAAATATTTTTCAAGCATTGGGCTTTTCCTCTGACTTTTGCTCATCTTAAGGTTTTTCCCCACCTTGATTTTGTCTATAGGTTGACCTTTGTGAGACTGTTCTTAAATCATTCCCTTAGAACTACACATGGTGAGTGTAAAGAATAAGTCTTCCTGGACTTCTCTAAAGGAACTGCTCTCTAAAAAGAAACTCTGTGACTGAAGCTTCTGCTTCATTCATCTCTGACCCTCTGGCCTTGGGCTCAAGGCTGAGCCTCCCTTTGACTAAGGTCTAATTATATCTGGCTGGGTTAAACTAGAGAACCAGAGCAAATTATTTAGAGGGTTAGATTACTTATCCTATCCTATCCTCTCTATGATTTTTTATTTTCTATTCCTCTTTTCATTTGTAAATAAACTTCCATAAAAGTCATTTTGACTTGAGGTTATTCTTTAATTGGGGACTGATAATTATTCAATTCCCTGGCGACCAAACCTTTTAATATTCACCCAACCAAAACCCCTTTTTACCCCTTACAAGATGATACTTGCTGATGGTTTTAAA
Source organism: Gracilinanus agilis (assembly GCF_016433145.1). Classification (NCBI taxonomy): domain Eukaryota; kingdom Metazoa; phylum Chordata; class Mammalia; order Didelphimorphia; family Didelphidae; genus Gracilinanus; species Gracilinanus agilis. Next base: position 128,306,647 of record NC_058131.1, on the reverse strand, counting down.
TAAATACTGCTTATTATTTTGAGGAAATGGCCTTCTGTTCCTAAACTTTCTAGTGTTTTCAATAAGAATAGGTGTTATATTATGTTGTATTTTGTCAAAGGCTTTTTTCTGCATCAATCATGTGATTTTTGTTAGTTTGATTGTTGATATGGTCAATTATGTGGATGGTTTTCCAAATATGAAATCAGCCCTGCACTCTTGATATAAATCCCACCTGGTAATAGTGAATAATCCTTGTGATAACGTACCTTTTAGCTAGTATTTTAGTTAAGATTTTTGTATCTATGTTCATTAAGTAGATTGTTCTATAGTTTTCTTTCTCTAACAGAGTGGCACCAAGGCACTCTGTAGTGGTTTCAGCCCTTGCCCTGACATCCTACCATCAGACAGAGTCCCACCACTAGTATCTGCACAATAGTTGAGGGAGGAGTGTTGGGACCTTTCTTCTTTCCCTTATAACTGAGAATTCAACCTTCTCTGCATACCTTTTGTGTTGAATCAAGCAGGAGAGTCCCATGGCTCAATCTGGTGATTTGGATTTGGATTTCTGTCTTTTTTGAACCACTTTGTTTTGATTAGTATGGAAGGGTAGTAACAGAGGATTTTGCTTCTGCCATTTCTAAGCTGCCACTTTGACTCTACCAAAGACTTAGGCATTTGGAATGAATTGTGGTAGAGAGGAAAAAATACAGCAAAACGATCTGGGTTGAGTCTCAACTTTATTTTGTATGTTAGCCCTAGGTAAGTACTAGCCTAACCATGTATTAGTTCTATAATCTAGAAAATGAGGTGATTGAAAAAGATTTTTTAAATTCTTTTCAGCTATGTTGTAGAATTTAGTAAAATCTGAATATCAAAGAGCTGGCAACATGTTGGATGTCACACTAAGATGAAATGACCATAGTAAAATATTTTTTAAAATAGAAATCAATTTTGATAACCAGAGAAATTCTGCAAGAAGACAAATGTGTTGACCATTAGATCTCTGAACTAGAACATGATGGGGGTAAGATGAAATGACAATTGGAAGAATGTGTGGGAAGGATCATTGGCTGACAACATTCAACTAGTGTTAAATATCTAATATGATCCTTTAAACAACATTTTAATAGTTTCAGTAACATTTTCCTAAAAAACACATTTACCAACTTTCTGAGTATTTTACTTAATGGTGACCTAATTGGAATAATGATTCAGAATTGTAAATATATTTGCATATATTTACAATTCTAAATCTAATATATATTATAATCTAAATATGTATTTTATATAATATATTATATATAATATATAAATATATATAATCTAAATATAAATAAATAATAAATCTGAGTAGATTTTTCTAATAGAATATTAGGCAGAGGGAATGAAAAATCCATTTCTTGGGTTACTCATTAGCAATATATTTGGTGAGAGTACCCTTTACGTTCATGGTCCCAAAAAGTTTTTTTAAATAAAATAATATTTAAAATAAAATTATTTTATTTTTAAAATAAAATCCTAGAATTGTCCTTGGGCACAATTCCTGAATTTGAATTCTTCTTGGAAATTGGGTCTTGGGATGAATCAAAAGTCTGATAGTGCTAAACTAGGAAAAAAACTTTTGGGGGGGGGGATTTTGTCTTGTTTTTCATAGGCATTGAGGGAAAAAAATGAACTATNATGAAAAATCCATTTCTTGGTTTACTCATTAGCAATATATTTGGTGAGAGTACCCTTTATGTTCATGGTCCCAAAAAGTTTTTTTAAATAAAATAATATTTAAAATAAAATTATTTTATTTTTAAAATAAAATCCTAGAATTGTCCTTGGGCACAATTCCTGAATTTGAATTCTTCTTGGAAATTGGGTCTTGGGATGAATCAAAAGTCTGATAGTGCTAAACTAGGAAAAAAACTTTTGGGGGGGGATTTTGTCTTGTTTTTCATAGGCATTGAGGGAAAAAAATGAACTATGTCCCTGAAGAAAAGTGATCATTTTCCTGTGATTCATGGATAGACTCTAAAGGCAATTCCATTATTATCTTTTGCCACTAAGTTGTAATAACATTTTGTTCATAGCTCATGTATGGCACTTGTATTCTACTTTGTGATGAAATTATATGCATACATAGTAGAGAGGCTCATTTACATTTAAATAAAAAACACAAAATTTAATTGCACATAGAAAATTCTAAATAATTGTTTTATAAATCAATGTTCCTTTAAAATATGTTTTCTACCCACCCCCAGTCCATCCTGAACATCATTTTCTAGATTTATTTTAATAAGCTGTCAATGTCTTTAACAAAAGGTGACTCCTATTTTATTGATATTGGTCTAAAAGTAAAGAGCAGAGTGGGAATACTACTTTATCTGATATGATTTATTAAGCAATCAGAAACAAAATTCAGAGAACTTTTTAAAAATAGATACCTTGTACATTTGATTTGTATTGAGTTGATGTTCAACTAAATCCCTCAGAACTTCTTAACAAGAATCTGCTTTCCAGCTACATATCTCTCCTACTACTCTTTTGCAATACATTTTTTAAAAACCTAAAAACTGAAATATATATAGGTATATATATCCACAATGAATTTCAATTTATTGATTTTGAGTCCATAATTCCTGCCTGTCTAGATAACTCTGAATTCCAATTGTCACCCAACATAATAGCTAAATCTCCTAACCTCTTTTCAACTGCAATTTTGATTATTGCTCTTTTTATATCACCATCCATCATTAACAAAAATTTTGAACAGATAAGTCTAAGGACCAATCCACATAGCATTGTTATTAGAAATATTTCTGGTGGCTAGGTAGCATGGTAGATAAAGTGCTTTGTCTGGAGTGAGAAAGACCTTAGTTCAAATCTTGCCTCAGACACTTCCTAGCTATGTGATCCTTGACAATCACTTAACATGTTTATCTCTATCCCATAAATGTATAAATTGGTGATTAAAACAGCATTTACCTTAAGGCATTGTTGTGAGTATCAACTGAAATAATTGTAAAGCACTTAGCATAGTACTGGGCACATATTAAGCACTATAAAAATAATATCTATTATTGATATTAATTCATTAGTTACTATTATTTGCATGTGGTTGTTCAGCCCATTATGGACTCCAATTCCCCATGTCCCATACATATATTTCTTTATGTTCACAAGAATATTCAACAGTTTGATTCAGTAAGCATTTATTAAACTTCTACTATGTGTAAGGCTCTGTGTTTCAGCTACAATTTCTTTAAGGGAAGGAGAAATGGTCCGGACCTATGATTTAATTTATGCATAAAACTCCCTGATAACAATCTCTCCAGTTCTGTACAACTGAAACTTTTCAATAATTTGTGGTTTTAGGGAATGAGCTTGGGTCATCACATGTTAAATACATTACACATGGCTATACAATCAGTATGTGTCAGAAGTAGATGATGGACTCAGATCTATTTGATTCCAAGGCTGGCCCTCTATCCAAGGCACTATCCATTGTGCTATGCTGCCTCTCAGTGCTAATAATATAAACACAAAAATCAAACAATCTTTCTACTAGGAAACTTTAAATTTTAGTGGAAGGAGATAAAATGAATAAAAAAATACCTCAGAACCTTATTTTAGGTAAGTAATATGTTCCAATACCCTTAGCATAAGTTTAAAAATATTGTACATAATGGTGAACTTGATTGTGTAAGAAGAATTTCTTATATGAACCTACTGAGGCACTTTATGACTTTTCTCAGGCTTTACAGAGAGATGAGCATCACTACTCTTGTATTTTGGGGCCATTAGTAAAAACTAAATAGTGTTAATGAAACAAAGAGAAACATTTATCAAATGCAGATAAGACTTATTACAAACAAGAACTCTGGACAAAGTCTGATACAGGAGTTAATGTTTGGCCCAACATAATATAATGTTGCTCAGATCAAGAATGAGCATGATTGGGCAACTTACCAGAGGCTTTACCCTGCTTGGAAAAAGAGTAAAGATTTATAGTACACAATTAAAAATGTTTGTTTTACATATTTTTCTGCATTTATTTTTTTCAAATACCACTTGTGTATATCTGAATTCTGGTGTGTTGAATTCCTAGAAAACTATCATATAAGAATATTGAAAGAGGGAGAGCACACTAGCAACTAAAGGATTCAAGAAAAATTTTTCTTAGGAAATAGGACCTGGAAGCTAAAGAACCAAAGAGATAGAGATGAAGAATGAATGTTTTATAAGCCCAAGAAAATAACCTGTTGGAAGGCATGAGATAAGAAAGAGAATTTCAAGTTTGGTAAAGGCCCTGGAAACACAGATTAAAAATTAAATAGAAAGTAAATAAATATTCCTAAAGAATTAGGGGGCAAAAGAACAAATCATTCAAACAATAAATAATTTCATTAAAGACAATAACAACAAATGAGACAAAATACCAAAATATATGGGACATAGCCAAAACAGTATTTAAGGGTAAACTTTATATTGGAATGCTCATATCAATAAAACATAAAAAATGTATATCAACAAATTGGGAATGCAACTAAAAAAAACAGAAAAATAAATTAAGAATCCCCAACTAAACACCAAATTAGAAATTCTGTAAATCATAGAAGAGATTAATAAAGTTTAAAATAAGAAAACCATTAAGCTAATAAATAAAATATGAGCTAGTTTTATGAAAAAAAGAAAAAATAAAATAGATAAACCAATGGTTAATCTGATTTTAAAAAGAAAGGGAATAATAAAATTACTAATATAAAAAATGAAAAAGGTAAGTTTTCCAACAATTAAGAGGGAATTAAAATAATTATTAGGATCTATTTTGACCAATGATATGCCAATAAATGCAATAACCTAGTGAAATGAATGAATAGTACCACAAAAATATAAATTTCCCCAATTAACATAAGAGGAAATAAAATTCATCCCTCTCAAAAAAACTGAAAAAGCCATCAATGAGTTTCCTCAGAAAAAAATCACAAGGACCAGATGGATTCATATATAAATTCTACTAAACATTTAAAATAGAATTAATTCCAATGCCATATGAAATATTTAGAAAAATAGATAAATAAGGAATACTACTAAATTCCTTTTATGATATAAACATGGTGTTGATACCTAAACTAGGAAGATATAAAAATATAAAGAAAACTAAAGACCAATTTCTTTAATGAATGTTGATGTATAAATTATAAATAAAACACTAGGAAGGAGAGCATACCGCCGATATATCATAAAATTATATATACTATGAACTGGTGTGATTTATATCAGCAATGCAGGTCTAGTTCAATATTAGGAAAGCTATTGGCATAACTGACCATATCAATACCAAGAACAACAAAAATCATAATATTATCTCAGATGAAGAAAAAACTATTGATGATATACAACAATCATTCCTATTAAAAACATTAGGGGGGGCAGCTGGGTAGCTCAGTGGAGTGAGAGTCAGGCCTAGAGACAGGAGGTCCTAGGTTCAAACCCGGCCTCAGCCACTTCCCAGCTGTGTGACCCTGGGCAAGTCACTTGACCCCCATTGCCCACCCTTACCAATCTTCCACCTATGAGACAATACACCAAAGTACAAGGGTTAAAAAAAAAAAGTAGATCTAAAAAAAACCAAACATTAGAAAGCAGAAGAATCAATAGAGCTTTCTATAAAATAATTTTTTAAATCTATCTAAAACTTTCAGCTAACATTACTTATAATGGAGATGAGCTAGACGCCTTCCTAATAACATCAGAGGTGAAGCAAGGATGCACATTGCGGCCATTGTTATTCAATATTGTGTTAGAAATGTAGTAATAAGACAAGAAAAAAAAAATTAAAAGATTGGAAAAATCAAGGAGGAAAAAAACTACCACTCTTTATATCATGATATATTATGGTACATAATATTATGGTACACTTTGAGAATATTATGGTACACCTTGAGAATACAAGAGAATTAACTAAACAACTATGTGAAATAATTAACATTAGAATTATAAGACATAAAATTGTTCAGTTATTTTAGTCATAAACAATTCTTCAAGACCAAAAATTTGCATTTTCTTGGCAAAGATACTGGAGTGGTTAGTGATTTATTTCTCCAGGTCACTGTTCAAATAGGAACTAAGACAAATGATTAAGTAAATGACTTGTCCATGGTCACACTGCTAGTAAGTGTCTGAGACTAGATTTGAATTCATGAAGATTAGTCCTTCTGATTCTGAATCCAGTGCTCAATGTGTTTTAACACCCTGCTGCCAGGATATGAAATAAACCTACATAAATTATCAGTACTTCTACATATTACAAACAAAACCTAGAGACAAGAGAAATTTCATTTAATATAACTGTAGACAATATAAAATACTTTATAATCCACCTACTAAGACAAACCCAGGGACCATATGAACACAATCACAAAACATTTTTCAACCAAATAAAGTCAGATCTAAGTAACTGTAGAAATATTACTTTCTCATGGTTAGGTTGAACCAATATAATAAAAATGACAATTTTACTTAAATTAATTTACTTATTTAGTGCCATTCCAATAAAACTTCCAAAAATGATTTTATAGAGCTAGAAGAAAAATTACTAATTTCATCTGGAATATCAAAAGGTCAAAAGTATCAAGGGAATCAATAAAAAAATGTGAAGGGAAGTTGTGGTATTCATCATAACCCTTTGGTACTAGATAAGAAATAGAGAGGTAGATCAGTGAAATAGTTTAGGTATATAATATTTTAATGATCATGGAATCTAACAATTGATTAACCCAAACATCCAAGATTTGGGGACAAAAACTCACCATTTGACAAAAACTGCTAGAAAAACTAGAAAGCAATTTCGCAGAAATTAAGTATAGACTGATATTCATACCATATACCAAGATAAGGCAAAATGGACCCATGATTTAGACATAAAGGCTGATATCAACGAATTAGGGAAACATGGAATATTTTACCTGTCAGATCTATTGATAAAGGAAGAATCTATGTTCAAACATGAAGCAGAGTATTATAGGAAGTAAAAGAAGTTTGATTCCATTAAATTAAGAGGTTTTTGTACAAAGCAAAATCAATGCAGCCAAGATTAAAGGGAAAGCAGAAAACTGGGGACAGAAATACAATGAATTTCTGATAAATGCCTCATTTTTCTATATAGAGAACTAAGTCAAATTTATAAGACCGAATCATTCTTCAATTGATAATCAAAGGATATGAACAAGCAATTTTCAAAAGATATTAAAGTTGTCTATAGTCATATTTTAGAAATACTATAAATGACTACTTACTAGAGAATTGGAAATTAAAACAACTCTGAGGTACCACCTCACACTATCAGATTGGATAATATGACAGAAAAGAAAAATGACAAATATTGGGAGAGAAGTAAAAAAAATTGGACACATTTCCTATAGGTAGAGCTGTGACTTGGTCCAATCCTTCTGGACAACACTTTGGGACTGTGAGTATAGAGCTATAAAATTATTTGCACCCTTTTATCAGTCATACTACTACTATGTCTTTATCACAAAGAAATTTTAAAAAAAGTAAAAGGACCTATATGTACAAAAATATTCAGAGAGTTCTTTCTGTGCTGGTGGAGAAATGGAAAGTATGGAGATGTCTATCAATTTGGGAATGATTAAACAAACTGTGGTATATGATTGTGATGGAACGTTATTTGTGCTATAAAAATGATAAGCAGGATGGTTTCAGAAAAACATGCAGACATATGAATTGATGCAAAGGGAAGTGAGCAGAACCAGAACACCATACACAGTTAATAGTAATATTGCAGCAGCATGATTATCTGTTTACGACCTAGCTGTTCTCAGTAATACAATGATCCAGAATAATTCCAAATGACTTATAATGAAAAACGCTATCCACCTCCAGAGAAAGAAATGATGGTGTCCCATTGTAGACTGAAGGATGCTTTTCTTTTTTCTTTATTTTGGGAGGTGGGAATCTGTTTTCCTCAGCAACATGACGAATCTGGAACTGTTTTGCATTAATGCACACATGTAATCTATATCAAATTGTTTGCCTTCTCAAAGAGGGGGGGAAGATTGAGAAAGAGAATTTGGAGCTCGAAAAGAAAAAAACAGTTTAAATAGTTTTTACATGAAATTAGAAAAAATTAATTTCCAAGGCTCTGTCCTTAGCCATTTTCTCTATTTATATTCTCTGGGCAGCCTTATCCATTTTCATGGCTTCAATTAGGATCATTATGCAGACAGCTCCCAGATCAACCCTGTAATGTCTCCCCTGAGGTGTTCTATTAACATTTTCTACCAGCTATCTTCTAGGGTTTTGTGGTACAACTTTCTCCTAATTCTCATCTTTTCTGTCTAATTGCTCCTTCTCAGACTCTTTGCTAGTCCTTTCTCCATACAAGGCCCTCAATCATATGATTCTGGTCTAGGCTCTTTTCTCTTTTTCTGCTACATGATCTTCTTTGATGATCTGATAAATAAATCCCCCTGGATTCCATTATCATTTCTATACTGATGATCCCCCAATCTATATAACCAGTCGTCACCTCTCTGATGACCTAGTCAAACAACCTTAACAATTTTTGGACATCTCGAATAGGACAACCTTAGAAATCTCTGATGTATGTCTGGAACAGAAGTCATTATCCTTCCCTATCAAACCCTTCTCCTTCAAGAATTTCATCATTTCTGTCAATCAGACTTTTTCATCCCAGTCATCCAGGCTCTCAACCTCAGAATCATCTTTGATACTCATTCTTACTCCATATATCCAATCTACTGCCAAATCTAATCTTTTCTAACTTTACAAAAAAATCTGTTGTATGCATCCCCTTCTCTCTATTCATTAAACTACAATTTTAGTTCTGGCCCTCGTTACCTCTCACTGGGACTAATGCCATATCCTTCTAAGTGGTCTTCCTGGCTTGAATCTCTCCACACTTAAGCCATCTTCCATTTATCTGACAAAAAGGAATTTCTAAAGCTAGGATAGGTCTGAAGAGAAAAGGAAGGGAATAAGCACCTACTTGGCACCTATTATATGCCAGGCATTGTACTAGGTGCTTTACAATCATTTTCTCATCTTCTCCTGTGGGGAAGGGGGGATACTACGATGTACTACAGAATAACACAATAAAAATGTATACAAAAATTTTTAAGAAAGTATGCTTTAGAATAGGAGCTTCTTATTATTAGCTTTTCTTTATATCTCTGTTGCTAGATTAGTGCCTGGCACACACTATAAGTTTAATATACTTTTTGTTTGATATATTGCTGGACCACCACATTTCTGACTGAACTATGTTCACCCTAATGTACTGCCTGTCCCGCATTTCTACAAATAGCACCCTTCTCCTAGTTAGCCCAGGCTATTATTGTAGGCAATCTAATTGTCTTTGACTTGTTCATATACCTCCTCCATTTCTATATCCATCTGTTAATTTTTGCCGGATCTCATTTCATAACAATTCTCATTTCTGCTACTATGTCTTCATTCATTACCACCTCATTGATTTGGAATTTCATCACCTCCTTTATGGACTACAATTACTTAACTCATTTCTTTTCTCATATTTTCCCCTTTACAAATAATCTTGCATTATATTATCAAAATATGCTTCCTAATAGGCAGATCAAACCTACACATTTCATTTTTTTACTCCCTATGATTTGAAACCTCAATGCCCTGATAAGAATTTCTCTGTTTTATCAGTGGAAATGCACGTCGGCTATGGGGGGAGGTGTTTGGGGAGGGTGAATGGGGAAAGTAAGAACATCATGAATCATGTAGCCGTGAAAAATTTTTCTAAAAAAAATTTAATTGTTTTTTCATAGTATATACACCTTAATCTATTATTTAAGGCAATTCCCAATCTGAATACAATTTACTTTGCCAGGCTCATTATACACTCTTCTTCTTGAGTCATTTCATGTTCTTGCCAAATTGTAGATATTCCTCATCTTCCCTGATGAACTACAGATTCTTTGAAAATAGGGACCATTGTGGTATTTTTCTCATGGATTTCTACAGTTTTACATATAGTAGGTAATTAATAAAATTTTGTGGAATTTTATTATTCAACTGAAATTAGGAAAGGGCAAAATTACAATTTAAGTAATAATCCCCTATTTGGTTCCTAGTAATTGTCATTTGAGGTTTTAATTTTTTAAAGCTATTATTAGATATTATTTGATGATATCCTTAAAAACCCTATGTCCTGAATTAATATCAAGCTTATTTATCTGTAATTTCTAGAATTTCTCTTTTCCTTATTCTTTGGAAATAAGCCAAATGTGTGTCTAGACTTTTAAAATCTCTCCCATTCTTAAAGATAATCATTTATAAACATATAACTTTGTTCCTACCTTAATTTTAAAAGAGTCAGAAATTGTAATTTTCTTATTTACATTTCTTTAGTTTATACTTCTGTGCAATCAAAGTGGGTAGAAGTTAAAACTATTTTTTTTTTAACCAAAGGGATCAATTTATCATAGTTTTGGATGGTCAGGACATCTGGAAATGCTCAACCAACAGTGTCAAAAGATTCACAGCTAAAATTTGTGGCATGCATAACTTTAAAAAAAGAAAACTCTATAAAGTCGATTTAAATGATTGTTTATGCTAGAAATATGATTCTACTTGACTTTTCTCTAACATCTATATTCCTTTTCTGAAACTTATGACCTTCTTTATTATATCTTACAATGTACATAACAATTCAATTCAAGAAATGTCTGAAAAACCCTACTAACTAGTAGGGATAAAACAGGCATAAAAATAACTATAAATCAAGTAAAAGTAGAAGTTTATATGAGAGCTCAGTCTGATAATGGAATCAAGGAAAAAAGGAATTACTTCAGGCTGAGGGAATCTGGGAAAGTATTCCTGGAAAAATGTTTTTGAAGTTTGAAAAAGGTGAAGGATTTCAACAGGTGGAAATATGTTTTGGGGTAAAAGAGAAAGGAGAGAATGAGAAAGAATAGTTCATTAGAGACATGAAGAACAAGGTATATAAATGCATGGAGGTGAGAGAGGATGAATTTGGGACTATTAAACATAGCAGTCTGTCTAGAATAGATAGTAAAGAAAAAAAAAGGAAAGGAAGTTTGGAACTAAATTATGGAAAACCTTGAATGCTAAACAAAGGATTTAGCATTTTACTCAGTAGGAGAGAAACTGAAAAATTTTCAACAGAGGCATGATGTGATTAGACCTTTATATCTGGAATACTATTTTGGCTGATGTGCAAAGGACTAATTAGAAACAGAAAAAAATGGAAACAAATAATAAGAAGAAGACTAGTAAGTCCTAGACTTAAAAGTCAGAAAACTTGATCACACCCTATCTGTAACTTTTATTATCTTGGGCAAGTCATTTAAATTTCCAGAGCTTCAGTTCTCACATCTATAAATGAAGGGGTTGGACTAGATAAAGAATTGAAGAATTTTTAAAACTCTTGTTCTATGATTCTCCGAAGTACCAAGGTATGAATTAATTTGAATTTGACCTGAGTAGTAGCCATGAAAGTGCAAAGGAGAAGCTATGTGTGAGACAAAATATTCAGACTTTCTTCAAATTTTCAAGTTTGTGCACAATTTTATTTTAAAGAGCCATCTTTTTCCCCTTTTTTGAGGGTTTACATAATTACAAGACTCATAAATCAAAACATATGCAGAATTAAAGAAGAATGACTGAAGTTCCCCAGTTTCCATTTGTAGCAAATGGAAATGTGGTACATTTCTCTTCTTCAAAGAGCCACTGGAACATGTTATTTTGAATGCTGACAAGCTGCTTTACTAAAAAGACATGTGGGGTGGCTTTCCTTTGGATGTCACCAAAGTGGTTTCCATTGACATTTTATTGAAGGACACCTTGGCAGGGGATATTCTCCTTGAAACACAGTCTCTGGTTTCTGGTGGCTACGCAGGCAATTTGTGCACATACTCAAAAGAGCTTTTGCTTCACCCCAATTAGCTTTATTCAGTTAAAATATCAGGATAGACTAAACTAATCAGTACCAAAAGTCAAAGGAAAAAAATAAGAGAAAATGAAGAAAAATGAGTTTTTTGGCAAGATTTGAGGGAAAAAAATATCATGCTCCAGTCAGAATGGTAAAGGATAACCACTTCTGAATCATAGTTCAAAGGGTGGAGAGGAGTACTTTCAGGCAAGACAGAATAGAAGCTCTGAGGGATGGTATCAATCTCAGTGCCAAAGACATAGGGGCCCTTAGAAGAATCACAAGGTATCATGGACCCTTTCTAGGTAAACACCAGAGTAAAAACCAAGAGAGGAGTGAGCATACCTTTCCCCAGAACACAACCAACTTTGAAAAACTAAAAACTTCAAAACCCCAAGATATAACTAGAAATAGCGTTGTGAAAAAGCTGTAGCTTGAGACATTGTGCTTCTCCCCTTATTCCTACAGTGGGAATAGAGCCCAACATTAATATAAAGTTGCAAATAAGAAATAGGATGCAAAAATGAGCCAAAAACAACAACACAAAGAACCCAGTTATGAAAAGTTGCTATGGTGAAAAGTAAAAGCAAGATAGAAACTTAGAATAAGACAACAAAGACAGAAGCAACAAAGAAAGTCTAAAAGAAAAATGGACATAAGCCCAAAAAGAATTCTTGGAAGAGTTAAAAAAAATTCAAATGAGTAATACATGAAAAATTCAGTGAAGAAATAGAAGCAAAGAAAAAAAGAGGTTCACAAAAAGGTGAATACAATAACACTTTAAAAAATGAAATTGGCCAAATAGAAAAAAGTATAAAAACTCCTGGTGAAAATAACTCATTAAAAAGCATGCCAGGTGTGTATCTTTTTTTGTCCTGGATTGGGCAACTTTGGATATATTTAATTCTTGCAGATCCCCAGCCTTAACTTCCCCTGAGAGCTTAGAATAACTCAATACCTAATACCCCTAAAAAACAAGCAGAGTAGTAAGGAAGAATGAGCAAACCAAAAAAACACACACACAAAAGAATCTCATTGTAAAAAAAACAACTATTATTGGGACAAAAACACTCAAAACACAAATCTAGAAAAAAGATAATACCTTTTCAATAAAAGCCTCAAAAAAAAAAAAAAGCTTGGGCACAAGTTCAACTAGAATCCCTAAAAGAGATGAAGCAAGAACTTAAAACAGTTTCACAAATTAAATACATGTGCTAGAGAAAAAAATAAGTGAGAGTTATGGAAGTAAGAATTAGAAAGAAAATAAACAGCTTAGAACAAGAAGTATAAATTCTTACACAGGGAACTAATTCCTTGAAAATTAAAATGGACCAAATAGAATTTAACCCATTAGACGACAAGAAATGCTGAAACAAAATCAAAAGATTTTTTTAATAGAAGAAAATGTCATTATTTAAAAAATGAATGACCTGGAAAACAGATTGGAGAGATTATTCAAAAATCACTGGACTACCTGAAAGTCATGACCCCCCCAAAAAAGCCTATAAACTATATTTCAAGAAAACTGTACAGATCTCTTAGAACTTGAGGGTAGAATAGAATGGAAGAATTCACTGTTCACTTCCTGAAAGATACCTATAGAGAAAAAGGAAAGAAATGGAAGCAGGGAGAGGCAGGGATAAGGAGGATACACAAAGGGAGGGAAGTCCTAAGTATAACAAACTTGAAGAATGCACAAAAATATTTACAGTAGCTCCTTTTGTGGGGGAAAGAATTGGAAACTGAGGGAATAACCAGCAGCTGGGGAATAGCTAAAAAAATTATGATATATAAATGTGATAGAATACAATTTGCTATAAGAAATGATGAAGAGAAAGGTTTCAGAGAAACCGGAGAAGATATATTTGAACTGATGCAAAGTAAAGTTAAGTAGAACTAGGAAAATAGTTTATACTATATAGTAGTATTGTAAAGTCAAATAACTTTGACATACTTGGTAATTCTGATTAATGGAATGATCAACCACAATCCAGAAGAGTCATGATGAAACATGCTATTCATCCCATAATAGAAAGGTGGTAAACTCAGAAGAATGTAATGTATTTTGCACATTTTTAAAATTGTATTTGGACAATTCAGGGATTATTTTTCTTGATTATGCATATTTATAACTCAGGTTTTCTTTTCCATTATTTCTCAATTGGGAGAGGGAGGTGAGAGAGAAAAGGCAGATTTTTAAATTAATTTTAAATATATATATATGTGTGTGTATAACATATATATATATGTTATACACACACATACACACACATATTTTAAGCTGTAGAAATTCAGGCTAGAAATCAGATTTGATAATAGTTCACAGGAAAAAGCCCCGGGAGAGATTCAGCTGAATGCAAACTCAAAAAACTCAAAAGTATCATATAGTAGGATCCAAAATAACAATTTAAAAAATTGTAGTTACTATAAGTTTACAGCTTCAAATTCACTGAGAATATCCAAAAAACAACAATCATGTAAATCCTGAAGGAGATCTTTTTAAAACAACTTTTGAATTACTTCTGGGTGAATGTAATGTTTTACAACATGAGAACTGCCAATGTGCTCCAAAGGCAGGAGTGGTGGAAGAAGCAGACATTCAATATAGAATAGGAAAACCTTATTCCTAGACAATTGTAATCTTGTTGACAATGGAAAAAAATGTGCTGTTTGTATCTAAAAATGCTTAAATGCAACTACTGAGTATGGGAGGGGGAAGTTGGAGTAATAATTTTTCCCCTTCAAGTTTTTAATTTTAAAATTTCTTGCTGAATAATACATAGCTATTTAATGATAATACTGGCACTCAAATAAGATAATATGTAATGGCCTTTGCAAACTTTAAAGTGCTATATTAGTGGGAGCTATGATTATGATGATGAAGATGACAGTGGCTTCACAGTTATGGAGAATTTTAATAGTATATAAACCTTAAAGCACTTAGCATGGAGTTGTTATAATAATGTAATTTATTTTAAAATCTGCTTAAAACCAAAGCAGTAATTACAAGTAAGCAGTGACTACACAAACTGAGGAGTTAAAGTGATGGATCTGTAAGCCTCAGACCCTGCCTGCTGTGGAAAGAATAGGTTGCAATTATTCCTCTATACTGATTTAAATCACTCAATACTCCCACTTCACTTTGCCTGTTAGGACACAGCCTATGAGTCATCTCTTGGGAATAATACAATAACACCACACTAAAATTAGGTAGGGGAAATTTACTAATAAATTTACTTTCATAATAATCTTATTAAGTTCTGATAACTTGGTAAAATACAGGAAATTGTTAGGTACTTTGTACCTATTACTAATATGTGATCATTACCTATAGACTGCAACCCTTAACAGGCAGCTTTTGAGTACAAATATCATTTTTGGAAAAGTCTGGCACCTACATTTAAAACTTATCATCTAACAATATTTAGAAAAACTTGTCATCATTTTTCATTTTGCTACAAAATATGTTTTGAGTGTAAAGGGACAGATGGCATATTCTTCACTTTAACTAGTAAGAAAAGCTACATAAATGTTCACATGTTCTGATATTCATTATTATTTTGATCTATGAATTTTAGTGAATATGTTTCAAATGATAAATTTAAAAAATTTTTTTCATCCTTATGGACAAGATACTTTTCCAGGGTTCCAGGGTAAAATGCACTTTAAAATGTAAGTTCCAAATAGACCTCAGAGACTAAAGAGATTGTGGTTTTTTAAAAAAATTCATACAAATAGTTAATGAGAAAAGAGAACATCTCTTACAGATGTATCTTAGAATGAATGTTATTTTCTAACTTAACTTGAGTAAAACCTTGATGGAAGTTTTCTGAAACAAAAATTTGCAGAGGTAAGGCAGGGGAGATCCAAATGCAAGCCACAATTATAAAATGAATATTCACTAACTCAACATAAAACCACAGTTAAAGGCCAGAAACCAAAGGTAGGAAATTTAGAAAAAGAAACAGAAATTTTGCAGGATTTTGAGTGGAAAAGAAGACAATAACTACAGGATGTTGATTTATTCTTAACATATATATAATACATAAAACAAATAAGGATAATATTTAAGGATAATAATAAATAAGGAACTTATATTTCTGTATATATTTATATATAATAAATAATAAATGATATAATATAATATTAAATATATTTACATAGATATAAACACAATTTCCTTCTTAACAAAAAGTTGTATCACTCAATTTTTGGAAATTGGGGTAAGCAAAAAATCCATTTACTTTGTCCATAATTATACTTTGAGAGACGGCAGAATGGAGGAGAAATAACTGGACTTCAAGGAAGGAAGAAATGAGAGTAAAAGTCCTATCTCTGACATACAATTCCTATGAAAAAGGACTAATTCCGTTAAATTCTCAGTAGCCCAGGCAACTCTTTAAAATTAAGTTTCAGAGAAGTTACCAGACTGTTTTAGTAAAAAGTGTTTCCACTTGAATGAGATCATAATGGGTCTGGTCCAAAATAAAGTTTACATTTTATGGTACTTATAGTTAACAAAGTACTCTATTACTTTATTTCATTTGAACCTCACCAACCACCTTGTAGGATAACAGGTAGTAAAATCAGCACTCTAATTTTCTAGATAAGGAATGCAAGATTCAGAGAGAATAAGTAACTTGCTCTACATCACACAGCTAATAAGTAACACAATCAGGGCTTCAATTTCAAGTCCCTGCCCCCAATATAATTTTTTAAAACTAAATTAAGCTGTTCCCCTGTGTCAAATATATGCACTTATCCTTTGCATGTTACTGAAGGTCACATGAAGTCAATCATTATATCACAGATATATCATGATTTGAAATATTCTGGACATAATTGATGTCTAAAACTTCACTCATAAATATTGTGTTCCTACTTAATAAAAGGACAGAGTTTGTAATATATTATCTTATCCTCATGTTTCTTCTGTGATTATTTATACATTTATATTTTCTTTTCACAATTATTTCCCCTCGGGACATGAAGTACCCTAGGTTATATTAAAACCATTTTATTAAATATAATGGTACTTGTATTGATTCAACACGCACTTATTAAGAGTGTAGTACTTGTAAGTCAGAAATTTGGAGAGATGAAGGAATTTCAACATAGTCAAGACAAAACACAATACTGTAACTATGAAGCCTCTAATGTAGGTATTTCAGAGATGAAAACAGTACTTACAAAGCAGCTCTTGATAAACTGAGACCGATGGTCTAATTAGTCAAGAAGAGGAGAACTTCTTCTCTGAAACATGAATTCATACAAAGATTGATATGAAGGCTCTTTTAAAATCCACCTTTCCTATACCTTCTTTCCACTTCAAAAAATGAAATTAATAGTAACAATAGAAAATCAGTTTGTTGCCTTTAAAAGTTAGTTCCTATAACAGAAAAAACTACAGCAAAATTTAAAAAAACAAATTTGTTGTAAAAGTACATATTTTAATGCTATTTAAAATCTAAATGATCAACATCTCATTCTGAAAACACTTAGGTAATTTAAAATCATGAAGAACAAGCACACAGAACAGATGAACAATAATAATTTGTTTAAAATCCCCCCAAATCAACATTTATGGACTCCTATTGTCTCATTTGATAGCTACCTCAGATAAACCTGCATTTGTTCATCTATTGAGTTAGCAGATTAGCTGAATGTGGAAAAGTTGTCTTTTTGCTGGATGTTGATACAATAAAAAATTACATAATATATTTCATGAACTGTATCTATTTTTGTACTTTATTAGCAAAGAAAAAAGGGATTGATGTAGGTTTGGTTTGATGCTATATCCCTGTTTTCTTGAGTTTCAGGCTTTAAAATCTATCCTCCAATTTTCAGCTTCAGATAGTAAATATATAGGTGAAAAGGAAAGAAAATATGGAAGCATGTGACTTCAGGGAAAACTGCACTTCTGCATTTTTAGAGTAAAGTGTCAGAGGGGAATAAAGAGAATTGAATATGTGAAAAGTTGTTGGAGTCTCTATGGGAAAGGTGTGACTAAAGGTAGAACAATGTCTGTCTCAGAAAAGCCACTATATTTGACCTTGGCCTTAAAAATCTCTAGTGGATACCCCATCCTCTAATCCTTGGCAATATACCCAGCATCTCATAGATCCTAAAATACATCGTTTTCCAATTCAATTCAATTTCACAAAATTTATGGCCAGGCAATAAGTATTTATTTATTAAGCATTTACTTGTGCCAGGTATTATAGTAAGTTCTGGGGATAGAAAGAAAGGGGCAACGGGTAGCATGCAAATGTTTATTAAGAATTATCTCAAGTCCGTGACATTTAAATCAGTTTCCTGTGAACAGTGGTTTTTTTTGTTTGTCACTCTCAATTAGTACCCCGTAGCAAAGTAGATGGACCAGATTTTAACTTTGAGCAAAGATCAGGCATCAGAATAGATACCACTAAATGCAGCCAGGTATTTAAAGTGTTCTCCTCCCTAATGGTGATCTGCACCTAGGTAATGCAATAGCCAGGGCACAGGGTCTGGAATCAATAAGACTTGGCTTCATATCTGGCTTCAGAGACAAAGTGTGTGACCTTGGGTAATTCACTTTACCTCTGTCTCAGTTTCCTTAACTAAGAAACAGGGATAAGCACTGTGTTAAAAGTCTTTCAAATATATTAACTCAAGCAGCCTTCATGACAATCCTGTTATTATCTCTGTTTTGTAGATGAGGAAACTGAGGCAGTCAGAGATGAAGTGACTTGTCAAAGGTCATACAGTTAGACATCATGATTATATGTTTTGATATTTCATATATTTAAAGAATACTGCTATATGCATCTTGAGAGTCTCCCTTTAATAAATGTAGTTTCTTTGACTTGTCCTCAAAGATGCTATTTACTGAAACTTTAATTTTTTTGTGTTCCTTTCCTCTGGGACTTCTCTGAGTACCAAATTTTCAAAAGAAAATGTGGAAACTGAAGCTTCATATTCAAAGGTTTAAAAATAGAATATAGAGACAATCAATTTCTTCCTGCTATATTCCTTTTCTTAGAGTTCAGTCTCTGGGTTAATTATTGTCAAGTTGCAATATCCTAATGTAGGTTTATGTTAAACTTAAAGATGACCTCTAATCCTTTGTTGACTGGGTGNATATAATATTAAATATATTTACACAGATATAAACACAATTTCCTTCTTAACAAAAAGTTGTATCACTCAATTTTTGGAAATTGGGGTAAGCAAAAAATCCATTTACTTTGTCCATAATTATACTTTGAGAGACGGCAGAATGGAGGAGAAATAACTGGACTTCAAGGAAGGAAGAAATGAGAGTAAAAGTCCTATCTCTGACATACAATTCCTATGAAAAAGGACTAATTCCGTTAAATTCTCAGTAGCCCAGGCAACTCTTTAAAATTAAGTTTCAGAGAAGTTACCAGACTGTTTTAGTAAAAAGTGTTTCCACTTGAATGAGATCATAATGGGTCTGGTCCAAAATAAAGTTTACATTTTATGGTACTTATAGTTAACAAAGTACTCTATTACTTTATTTCATTTGAACCTCACCAACCACCTTGTAGGATAACAGGTAGTAAAATCAGCACTCTAATTTTCTAGATAAGGAATGCAAGATTCAGAGAGAATAAGTAACTTGCTCTACATCACACAGCTAATAAGTAACACAATCAGGGCTTCAATTTCAAGTCCCTGCCCCCAATATAATTTTTTAAAACTAAATTAAGCTGTTCCCCTGTGTCAAAT
This sequence comes from Gracilinanus agilis, assembly GCF_016433145.1. Taxonomy (NCBI): domain Eukaryota; kingdom Metazoa; phylum Chordata; class Mammalia; order Didelphimorphia; family Didelphidae; genus Gracilinanus; species Gracilinanus agilis. The sequence continues at coordinate 128,286,981 of NC_058131.1, read as the reverse complement.
ATATGCACTTATCCTTTGCATGTTACTGAAGGTCACATGAAGTCAATCATTATATCACAGATATATCATGATTTGAAATATTCTGGACATAATTGATGTCTAAAACTTCACTCATAAATATTGTGTTCCTACTTAATAAAAGGACAGAGTTTGTAATATATTATCTTATCCTCATGTTTCTTCTGTGATTATTTATACATTTATATTTTCTTTTCACAATTATTTCCCCTCGGGACATGAAGTACCCTAGGTTATATTAAAACCATTTTATTAAATATAATGGTACTTGTATTGATTCAACACGCACTTATTAAGAGTGTAGTACTTGTAAGTCAGAAATTTGGAGAGATGAAGGAATTTCAACATAGTCAAGACAAAACACAATACTGTAACTATGAAGCCTCTAATGTAGGTATTTCAGAGATGAAAACAGTACTTACAAAGCAGCTCTTGATAAACTGAGACCGATGGTCTAATTAGTCAAGAAGAGGAGAACTTCTTCTCTGAAACATGAATTCATACAAAGATTGATATGAAGGCTCTTTTAAAATCCACCTTTCCTATACCTTCTTTCCACTTCAAAAAATGAAATTAATAGTAACAATAGAAAATCAGTTTGTTGCCTTTAAAAGTTAGTTCCTATAACAGAAAAAACTACAGCAAAATTTAAAAAAACAAATTTGTTGTAAAAGTACATATTTTAATGCTATTTAAAATCTAAATGATCAACATCTCATTCTGAAAACACTTAGGTAATTTAAAATCATGAAGAACAAGCACACAGAACAGATGAACAATAATAATTTGTTTAAAATCCCCCCAAATCAACATTTATGGACTCCTATTGTCTCATTTGATAGCTACCTCAGATAAACCTGCATTTGTTCATCTATTGAGTTAGCAGATTAGCTGAATGTGGAAAAGTTGTCTTTTTGCTGGATGTTGATACAATAAAAAATTACATAATATATTTCATGAACTGTATCTATTTTTGTACTTTATTAGCAAAGAAAAAAGGGATTGATGTAGGTTTGGTTTGATGCTATATCCCTGTTTTCTTGAGTTTCAGGCTTTAAAATCTATCCTCCAATTTTCAGCTTCAGATAGTAAATATATAGGTGAAAAGGAAAGAAAATATGGAAGCATGTGACTTCAGGGAAAACTGCACTTCTGCATTTTTAGAGTAAAGTGTCAGAGGGGAATAAAGAGAATTGAATATGTGAAAAGTTGTTGGAGTCTCTATGGGAAAGGTGTGACTAAAGGTAGAACAATGTCTGTCTCAGAAAAGCCACTATATTTGACCTTGGCCTTAAAAATCTCTAGTGGATACCCCATCCTCTAATCCTTGGCAATATACCCAGCATCTCATAGATCCTAAAATACATCGTTTTCCAATTCAATTCAATTTCACAAAATTTATGGCCAGGCAATAAGTATTTATTTATTAAGCATTTACTTGTGCCAGGTATTATAGTAAGTTCTGGGGATAGAAAGAAAGGGGCAACGGGTAGCATGCAAATGTTTATTAAGAATTATCTCAAGTCCGTGACATTTAAATCAGTTTCCTGTGAACAGTGGTTTTTTTTGTTTGTCACTCTCAATTAGTACCCCGTAGCAAAGTAGATGGACCAGATTTTAACTTTGAGCAAAGATCAGGCATCAGAATAGATACCACTAAATGCAGCCAGGTATTTAAAGTGTTCTCCTCCCTAATGGTGATCTGCACCTAGGTAATGCAATAGCCAGGGCACAGGGTCTGGAATCAATAAGACTTGGCTTCATATCTGGCTTCAGAGACAAAGTGTGTGACCTTGGGTAATTCACTTTACCTCTGTCTCAGTTTCCTTAACTAAGAAACAGGGATAAGCACTGTGTTAAAAGTCTTTCAAATATATTAACTCAAGCAGCCTTCATGACAATCCTGTTATTATCTCTGTTTTGTAGATGAGGAAACTGAGGCAGTCAGAGATGAAGTGACTTGTCAAAGGTCATACAGTTAGACATCATGATTATATGTTTTGATATTTCATATATTTAAAGAATACTGCTATATGCATCTTGAGAGTCTCCCTTTAATAAATGTAGTTTCTTTGACTTGTCCTCAAAGATGCTATTTACTGAAACTTTAATTTTTTTGTGTTCCTTTCCTCTGGGACTTCTCTGAGTACCAAATTTTCAAAAGAAAATGTGGAAACTGAAGCTTCATATTCAAAGGTTTAAAAATAGAATATAGAGACAATCAATTTCTTCCTGCTATATTCCTTTTCTTAGAGTTCAGTCTCTGGGTTAATTATTGTCAAGTTGCAATATCCTAATGTAGGTTTATGTTAAACTTAAAGATGACCTCTAATCCTTTGTTGACTGGGTGCATGATGCCTCCTTCATGATCTAGCGTTTCCAAACTTCTTAGTTATTTCTCATTGACTTCTGTATTTACACCTCATGAATTACAGCAGGTTATTTAGAGAGTTACAAAGGAAATACTTTAATAGAAAGTGATATCACATCTAGGAGTTTACAATCCTCATTTCTTGATGAATGTGTTAAATGGAAACAAATAAAAAAATCTCCTAAAAACAAAGACATATAACTATGCCCTTATGCATGAGGCTGAAGCAAACCAAAAAAAATACACAATTTTCCCATGTCCTTTGTACCACATAGCTAAGAGCTAGTATTGGAATGGCTTTTTAAGGTTTGCAAAGCACTTTAAAAATAGCTAACATTTATAGAGTACCTCCTACATGCAAGGCACGATGGTAAGAGCTTTACAAATTTTATCTCATTTGATGCTCACAACAACCTTGGGAGGTGGGTGCTTTTATTACTATCATTTTACAAATGAGAGAATTGAGGTTGTGAGATTAACCAAGGTCACACAGCTAAGAAGCGTGTGAGGCTATATTTGAATTCAAGATTTCCTGCCTCTAGGTGTAGAAATCTATCCACTGTAACAACGAGTGGCCATTTACTAGCACATATATATGGATGGTTCCCAACAAAATTCTATCAAGCATTAAAATGAAATTCACCAAACAATTCTCAAATTAAAACTAATATCCATATACTCTTCATTTTAAAAAGAATATTAATGATGGTGCTTTCAAGAAAGAGAAAGGAGCAGATTATCTGGAAAAAATAAAGGTATGACAACTTGGAAAATCACTAGTGACTGTAGTAAAGAGAACTCACATAAATAATAATAATAATAATAATAATAATAACTCAAAAAGTTGAAATGTTGCCTTTTGTCCATGGTTCCAAATGGTTTTCTGGTGATGCCCAAAGAATTCCATTAATAGAAAAGTATTCTTTGGGGAAGTGGGGGCAGTCAAAACTGAAGAGTCTAGTTGACATCTAATTAAATTCAAGTGGAACTTAATTGATATATACCAGTGGTTCCCAAACTTTTTTGGCCTACCACCCCCTTTCAAGAAAAAAATTACTTAGCGACCTTGGAAATTAATTTTTTTTAATTTTAATAGTAATTAATAGGAAAGATAAATGCACCTGTGGCCATCACCTCCTTCCTGGATCACTGCAGCACCCACCAGGGGGCAGTGGCACCCACTTTGTGAACCACTGATATATACACTAACTGAGCTACCTTACAATATTAGAAACCTAACAGCAAAGGGAGAAGTATATCATAATGGTATTTGGAGTGAAAGGACCTGAGTTCAAAACCTATTTCTACCACTAACTAACAATTTTTCTTATCTATAAAAATGAAAGGATTGGACTAGATCAAGCATTCTTATCCAAGGGCTATAAAATTGTTTTAAAAATATTTTATAATATTTTGATATAATTGGTTTCATTTGTAATTCTATTATTTTGTTTCTAAAGACTTTCTGATAAGGAGTCCATAGGCTTAACCAGGTTGCCTAAAGGGTCGATGACACAAAACAATGTCAAGAACCCTGGACTAGATGATAAATAAATTAATAAGCATTTATAAAGTGCTTATTATATAGTAGGCAATATGCCAGGAACTGTTGGCACAAAGACAAAAATTAAATCGACCTCAAGTAGCTTATAGTCTGAAAGGGGTTAGAATCACATGTGTTTAGTTTAAGTAAAATAAAGCAAAGTAAAACTGAAGTAATGTGGGGGAATATGCTAGTATTTGGGGGATCAGGAAAGGCTTCATGTAGGAAAAAACACTTGAGCTACCCATTGAAGGGAGTGAGAGATTCCAAGATGTGAAGATGAGGTAGGAATTTATTTTAGGAATGTGGGATAAACATTGAAACAGGTAAGAAAATTTCATGTATAAGGAACAACAAATAGGCCAGTGTGGCTAGTAATATGTAAAGCTGAAAAGGTAGATTTGAATTAGATTGTGAAGACCTTAAATGCCAAATAGGAGTCCCCATTTTTTCTTAAAGGTAAGGTAGAGCCAAAGGCACTTTATGGACAGGGTTAAAAATCACTTTGGAAAAAACAAATAAATAAAATGTTAAGACATTATTTTTTAAAAATCACTTTGGCACCTGTAAGAGAATAGACTGGATAGAGGAGAATTGAAACCAATTAGGCTGGCATAATAGTCCAGGTAATAAGTGATGAGGACCTGAATTAGAAGGGTGGTCATTTAGGTGGAATGACCAAAATAGGCAGGAAGAATACTGAGGAGCTCTTGAAAGCCACATCTTCTATTTCAACGAACAATATTCTTTCTTCTTTTTGTTCAAAGACTAGAGCAGAATTATCTTAGTGCTGAAAGAACTAACTATTTTAACAAAAATTAAAGATTTAAGTTCATACAAGAAACTTAAAGTCCAATTTGGCAAAATCCACCTCCAACACTGCTCTCTCTCTTTTTTCTCCCAATAAATGCAAGTGAAATTATGAAGACACAACAAGCCTCTTATGAGTGATAAAGTAAATGGTATCAGAGATCTAACTCATTTCATTTTCTTATCTTGAATGTTATGTTTGTTGTAGCATTAAGAACTTTGAAATAACTTAATGTTGTTCTCAAAATTGCTGCATGGTTAAAATTAATGTTTTCATACCATACTTTTGCCTCTTTCTAATTTCATTTTAATCTTATAATTACCTTATATTTTAGTGAAGTTTATAAATGTTTGATTTTATATTTGATAATTCAAAAATATAATTTATTCCAAGATTTCTGCATATATAAACATTATTTTACATATGAAAATTTAAAAACATCATCTATTTTTAAATATTCATTCAATGTCTAACCTTAGTTTTAAGTTCTACCTATGGCATTAGCTCACTCATAACCCTATGTGCCTTTCAGTTTCTTAACTCTATATGGATATTTTAACCTAACTCCATTTACCTAGCTTTTAATTGGAACCGATATTTGGTATTAATTCTAAGACAGAATGTAAGAGTTTAAAATAAATATCATACTATTAAGCACAATGGATTTTTTCCTTAGTTTTCTAACTCTAAAATACTACCTTTAAAGACTCTCTTCTAAAATATCTATTGCTTATATGTATGCCAAATCATACCAAATTCTTGAAAAACACATCCACAGAAATAATGTTGTTCATTGACCCTATTATTATTAAGATCAATTTGAGACATACAATAGGAGAGAAGTTAATATTCATTAAGGGGATGAAGAATACTGGCTGACTATTTGTACCAGCCTTGATACCATCAATATCCACAAGTGTTATATTGTTACATTAAAAAGCCAAAATCTCATCATGTAACCATGGAAAAATATTCTAAAAAATAAAAATAAATAAAAAAATAAAAAGCCAAAATCTTTCATGTAAAAACCAGTGGAACTGCTCATTGGCTCTGGGAGTGGGGAGGGAAGAGGGAAGAGAAAGAACATGAATCATGGAATCTGGAAAAATATTCTAAATTAATTAATCAACAAAAATTTTTTGAAAAATTAAAAATAAAAATATTTTTTCAGGAAAAAAGTGTCTCCAATCATGAAGAATGCTCAATCCATAGTTCAAACAGAAGAAAGATCCTTCATAGATACGCAGGTCCTTAAGATGATTTTGTTGGTGGATGACTTTATGTTGATTTTATCAAGTCAACCAGTCAGTTAGTCAAAAGCTATTTAATAAGCTCTTACTATGTGCCAGGCACAGTGCTAAGCCATGGGGGTCCAAAGAAAGGTAAAAACATTCCCTGCCCTGAAGGAGTCAGTCTAACACCTTAGAAAATTTACTTCGACATCTAAGTGAAGGATAGATTGTATGGGATGAAAGATGGGTTAAAGAGTCTTGTTAGAAAGCTATTGAAATAGTCCAAGTGAGAGTTGATGAGGGTTTCATCCAGTGATGGCTGTGTCAGTAAAGAGAAGGCTATATTTAGAAGGATGTAAAGGATGCAAAGGTAAAAAGGACAAAAATATTCCATAGACTCCTAACTCTCTACCCAGAAAAAGAAGAAAATGGAAAATGCCTATTGTCTACACTATGCTATGTAGTTGAGTAATCTAAAGAAATGGTTTATCAATGCATCCCTCTTGAATGAACACTATAGATGGGCAATGAGCTGGGCCAGAATTTGCCTTTAGAAAATTGAATAGTATTTTTCATTACCATAAGCTTTTCTCTGAAATGGAAGTCCTTCTTTTTTTAATAGCATCCTTCCAGTGCTAAATATGACTGAGAGTCATTAGCTACTACAATCTCCAAAGAATTAAAACTGAGGATCAGTATATGGGCAATTAAACCTTGCCCAATGGAGTGGAGTAGGCTGCAAACACGTCACTAATCAATAATTGCATGGTAGAAGTAATGAAAGGAATGTATTTGAAGAAACGTATGACTGAAAAAGAAGGGTCATCCTATAGTAAGTGAGAAGGATGAGTGAGAGACTGGTTACTGGTATTCATAAAATTTCAAGACATCTAATGGGAGTCCCTTAGATTATTGGGTAAACCTCTTGTGGATGACTTATGGGAAAACACAGATGAGAGAAAGATGATGGAGTGACAAAGATTGGTTGCAATTTCTGTATCAATGAATTATCAACATGTTGAAGCATCCAGGAAAAATGCAGAGTGTTTCCCTTTCAGAAGTGCTAAATGGTACCGTATTTATGATTCTAATGTCACAATGGAATGACAGCAATAATATATGCACATGAAAATGCCACTGGCTTTAATAAATAAAATCAAGAGAATATACGTCAATTAGGGAAGAGCCAGACAAATTATGTTATGTGAATATAACAATACTATTGTGCTATAAAAAATGGTAAACAGAATTGTTTCAGAGAAACTTGAAAAAGATTTATATAAAGTGATACACGGTGAATTGAAAAAAAAAACAAGAAAACAACTTTGCCTAATTTCTTGCATATAATATTTGGCAGAGCTGGGATTCAAACCATATCTTGGAATTTCTGACATGTTTCTGGACAATCTATCTAAAGAGAAAAAAATTAAATTTTAAAGTTTGGGATTAGTATCATAATGTAAATTAACACTAGCTATATATGGTGATACACACCTATAATCCCTGGTATTGGGAAGGCTGAGACTAGTGGATCTCCTGAGCTCTGAAGTTCCACGCCACAAAAGGCTAAATTGATCAGCATCAACACTAGATTTGGAATTAATATAGCGAGCTCTCCTGGAAGTGGGGGGTCTAAGAGTTTGCCTAAGGAAAGTTGAACTGGCCAAAAACAGAAACAGGGCAGGTCAAAATTACCATGTGCATCAGAATGAGATTAGACCATAAAGAGCCCCTATACAAGATGGGGAGTGCAGTTAGAGGGAAAGGTTAGGAGGAAGAAGAGATAAAAGTATAGAACCCAGAAATGATTCAAACCTGGTCAAAAATTTGAGGGGGAAAAAACAGTTCTCAAGGTGGTCATTAGATGCTTTTAACTTTTTTTTAATCCTATACTGAATAGATTTATCAATAGTAAAATCAAATAAAGTAATGCTCTAAAAATAATCACACAGTTTAACTTTAAATAACTTGAGAAATCATGGATTAGATTGATGAGTATTTCCTTTCAGCACATCATAAAAGTATTTATAAATAAATGTTTGTAAAACTATATCAAATTAACTTTTAAAAATTTCACCAGGGCAATAGCATTTGATCACATACAATCTTTATATGTCTATTTCTTCTTATACTTTTTCAAACTTGTCAATTCTGAAAATTCTTTTCTTGAATTTCATGTCTCACAGAAATACCCTTGTATTTTTATTCTTATAAAAAGGTTTCAACTCATACTAACTAGAGTTGTAAGCACCACAAAATAGCTGTTTGGTATGGCATAGCACTTAGAGTATCTTCTTTGGGTAACTACACTTAAAAAAGATGAGAATAGAGGAATTCTTGGGGAAAGTCTTAATCACATTCTTGTGTTTTACTAGTTGCCACAGGTAGACAATGTAGTATAAAAGAAAAAAAAAAGCTGTTGATTTTGTATTAAGAACATATCAAGGAATAAATCTAGTTTCTAATTCTTACTATATGTGAAACCATGAACAAAGACTTTAACAATTTTAATTTAATTTCTCTCATAGTAAAATGAGGAAAATCATTGTTATTTTTTCCTCATATATATAGGTCAGACTAGATAATCCCTAATGTCCCCTTCCTTTGCAATCTCAAATTCTAGGATTCTGCGATACCTAACCATACTGATATGAGGATCATATGAAAACTCATGAACAAACCATTTCACAAGCCTTAAAAGTGCTATGTAAATATCAGCTTTAAATATTATTACTGCCACTATCAAACACACGTTCAGAAAAAAAAGCATTCACTGTTTCCTTTAAATTTCCATCTAACTCCACTCTAAATTTGATTTTGGGTTAATTGTCAAAATAAGTGGACTTAGTTGCACTCAGTCCAGTTTTACTGGAATAGGGAATGTGGAAAGTTTTATAAATCATATTGCAGAATAATTCATTAAATTTTTGTTTAAAAATTTAAAGCATTAGTTTCCCTCATATATTGCCCAATAACCAATTTAGTCAAGTTTTCAGGGACATGGAGATAACATTTTTGTAGTCACGAAGATATAAAATATAAAATAATTAGTGTTTGGATAACACTGTTGGAGAAGTTATACCATTTTTTAATGGCTGAAAACTATTTCTATATCTGGAATATGTTGACCAAATGTCTCCAGATGGAACATCTTCAAATTGGTCCACAAGTGTTATGGAGAATGGAGTCAACTGAAATGGAGCCTACTGAATGGAGCCAAAATAGGAAGAGGGATTCTCTTTCAGTGGAAAAGCCAGAGAGAAGTCTAAAAGATAGCATTCTGATTATTATATCAAGAGAATTAATTACAAGAGAACCTTCCAAAATGTATGAGATCAGACAAAGGAACACTTTGAGGAAAATGTATGTCTCTAAGGATGTACATTGATAAAAGAGGGAAAGAATGGATCAAAAAATTGGGCATGATACTAAGAATCTGGAAAAGGAACAAATTAAAAATCCCCAATGAAATACCAAAATGGAAATCTTAAAAAATCAAAGAAGAAATGAATAAAATTAAAAGTAAAAAATTCAACTAATAAATAAAAGTAGGTGCTGGATTAATAAAAAAATAATAATATAGATTGCCCATTGGTTAATTTGATTTTTTTTTTAAACCCTTACCTTCTGTCTTGGAGCCAATACTGTATATTGGCTCCAAGGCAGAAGAGTGGTAAGGGTGGGCAATGGGGGTCAAGTGACTTGCCCAGGGTCACACAGCTGGGAAGTGTCTGAGGCCAGATTTGAACCTAGGACCTCCCGTCTCTAGGCCTGGCTCTCAATCCACTGAGCTACCCAGCTGCCCC
>NC_058131.1:128209441-128275245 GCF_016433145.1 Gracilinanus agilis | reverse complement strand
GGCAATGGGGGTCAAGTGACTTGCCCAGGGTCACACAGCTGGGAAGTGTCTGAGGCCAGATTTGAACCTAGGACCTCCCGTCTCTAGGCCTGGCTCTCAATCCACTGAGCTACCCAGCTGCCCCCTTAATTTGATTTTTTAAAAAGGAAGAAAACCAAATTACTAGTCTCAAAAAAAATTAAGAATGTATATACATATATATATAATGTTACTATATATTACATATATATGTATATGAATATACCTATATATAATGTTACTATATATTACATATATATTATTGGGAGTCCAATTATATGCCTATAGGACTGACAGCCTAAATGAAATGCCTGCATATTCACAAAAATATAAACTGTCTATATTAACAGAAAAGTAAATAGAATACTTAAATAACCTACCTTAGAAAGAGAAATTGAATAAGCAATAAATGAGAACCATAAGAAAAAAATCTACAGGACCAGATGAATTTACAAGTGAATTCTACCAAATATTTCAGAATAATATCAATATTATATCAATATTTTTAAATAGGTAAAGAATGAGTACTACTAAATTTCTTTTCTGAAATAAATATTATTTTGATACCTAAATCAGGGAGAGAAAAAACAGAGAAAGAAAATTATGGACCAATTTCATTACTGAATATCGATGCAAAAACTCCTGATTAAATATTATCTAGGAAATTATAGCAATAAATCACAAAGACTATATTTTATGATCAGGTGGAATTTATACCAGAAAGGGTGTAAATGATATAAGTGCTGGATATGACTATCTCCATAAAGGAAAAGGTCCTTGGGAAAATATAACACCCAATCATATTAAAAACAGAGGAAGTCATAGGAATCAACAGGATCTTTCCTAAAATGATAAGTAGCATCTAAAACCAAGAGCAAGCATTAACTGTAAAGGGGATAAACTTGAAGCCTTCCCAATAAGATCAGGAGTGAAGAAAGAGTATCCTTTGAAGAGCTAGCTAGAACAATAAAACAAGAAAAATAAATTGAAGGAAACAAAACTATCATTCTTGATAATATGATCGTATCCTTAGAAAACCCTGGGGAATCAACTAAAAATTAGTTGAAACAACCTCAGCAAAGTTACACAAAATAAAATAAACTCACTGAAATATAAACATGTCTACACATTACCAACGAAACCTAGAAGCAAGAGATAAAAAAATTAATTCCATTTAAAATAACCCTGTAGGCAATACAAAATACTTTACAAGTCTATTACCTAGGAAAACCCAAGGACCATAGGAACACAATTACAAAACACTTTTCACAGAAATTAAGAGGGATCTAAACAACTGGAGAAATATTAATTGCTCATGAGTTGGCTGAGATAATAAAAATGACCATTCTAACTAAGTTTACTTATTTGGTGACATACTAATCAAACTACCATAGGATTATTTTATATAGGTAGAAAAATAATAGAAGTCATCAAAAAAATGCTGAGAAAATGGGAAAGCAACTTGGAAGAAAGCAGGCATAGACTAACATCTCATTCTGTATCTCAATAGAATCAAAATGAATAAGTGATTTAGACATTAAAAGCATGATATCATAAGCAAATTAGAGAAACGTGGAAACCAGAACAAGGAGAATACTGTAGAAAGAAACAGCAATATTGTAAGGATGTTGAACTGTGACTTGACTACCCTCATCACAATTCTAAATGGTCCATGATGAAAAATGCTATGTACTTCCAGAGAGAGAACTAGAGAACTATGAATGCTGATTGAAGGATGCTATTTTTCATTTTCTTTTTCTTGTTGTAAATGAAAACACAAACAAAATAAAACAAGAAAAAGATACCAAATTCCTTGCCTTCTCAAGTAGATGGAGGAGATGCATGGAGAGAGATAATTTGGAATTCCAAAAAAAATTTTTATGGAAAATTGAAAAATATTTAATAAAATAAATTTTATATTAAAAATGAATGAAAAAGAATTATACACGGTCAACTGTAAGAAAAATTGTTGGAGGAAGAAGCTACTACAATGAAAGCTTCATTCCAACTGAGTACTGAAGTATGTTAAGCTATTTAAAAGAGGAAAAAAGTAGTTGCTTTCCAAAATGTTCCACAAAAAGAATTCAAAGGGTACAAAGGATGAGGAAGATGAGAAACAAAACTAAATGATTTCCTAACTGCTCTAGCAGAAGTGCAAAAGATAATAAATATAAAAAAAAAACTCCATATAGAGTAGGCATCAAGGATTCAGGACAACATCAGTTGGGTTAGAGAACCTCTGTCCTTCTCAACTAGCTAAAATACAGAAATCATGGGATAGGAGAGAGGCTAGACTAATGTCAGATAAGCTAAATTTCACTTAGGTGAAAAACGAACAGAGAAGCATCTCAATTTTGCCTTGTTCTGAGCAAACAACAATTAGAAGTAACCTTAAATAGTGCAATTTAACCTGATTAAATATTACCATATTTACCCAATTACAGGATGTCTCAATATACCAAGACCACAAAAACTTCAGGGACTTTGCCTGATTATGTATATGCCCAAGAGTTTTGGTTATAAAGCAATGAGTAAAATAAGATTAGAATACCTTCATTGCTAATGTTAAATAGCACAAAGTTGGCCATTTATTTTGAAGTATTTTTTAAAATGTGACTCCTTATGACTTCTATACCTAATTTATTTTCTATTTGTTTAATACATGTCCATATTATCATCTTTAACTAATTTGTTTTGAAAAAAATAAAAATTGGTTGTACTGGAAAATCCTGTTCAATCACCTAATAAGACAGCAGTGCCTGCTAGTGGTATCTAACCAAACTGCAGACATAAGTTTAGCTTGTGCTTTGTATGTCATATAATAGGATGCAAAAATAAATATATGCTCTTCTTGATTTATTAGAAAATTTTAAAATAGCATGGAGAGTGGTTGTGGGCATGGTATACAAGAGGGATCCAAAAGTCTTAACATAATTTTAAACTTTCGTAGCTTAAAACTATATTAGGACTTATGGGATTCCCTCTATTTTGTGTTTTCCAGCGTATAAAAAAGTAAAAGATTAATTCAATGCACTCGAGAAAACCAAAACATGTCAGCTTAACAGTTTCACCCCAAGGCTTAGAATCAGGAAAATTATGTTCTATACTTAGGCTCTGTCACTGAGTCATTGCTTAACTTTGAACAATTCATTTAACATCCCTCTTGGTTCCTGTTCCCTACTTCTAAAATAGCACTTTCAAAACACATCTCTTTGGGTGCCCAGATGCCCTGCAGAGACCTCCTTACTGAGTGCTCTAGGAAGTGTGATCTTAGAGATCACTCTTCTTTTCTCAAGGATGTGTGATAGATGTCAGAAAAATATTAAAACTTTCTGGGGATCAATAAGTGGTATCTTTTGCTTTAGTGGTTTTGCTCCCCAGCTGTGGACAATATGCCTTCCATCTGGTAATAACTACAGAGGAGTTAGCTCCATGCTTGTACCCAAAACACAGCATGGACTCCTCCATATCCAAACCCTTAAGTTCCTCTGAGAAGGGGAAAGGAAATAACATATAGATACTCCTCTAATGCTGATATAGAAACTTAATTTTTCACTCTTTCTGAATTAGGCAGGCTATATCCTCCCCCTAAGGTTTCTAGGATAGGATTGGGGTTCTCTTTCTCTACTTAATCAGCTCAGATCCACTCTCTGTTCTTTTCTACATTGCAATCCTTTCACCTGAAACAGAGAAGGACAACCACATAGTCTTAGGACCAAGAAGTGTTCCGTAGGGCCACTTGGATGGAAGAAGGTTCCAAGGCTTCTCCCCTTAGGGTGCCATCTCTCATCAGATACTCTGATCAAAGTATTCACCAAATGATGTAGAGAGTGAGCCAGATCTGACTCAGTCCTCTTTGAAGCGCCAGCTCTGTAGCCAATTAAAAAAGGCTCCTCTCAACAAAGTAGTTAACAGACCAGAACCAGTTAGAGAATATCTACCCTCAAGTTCCAGTCTCTCCAGTCCAAGGCTCTTCCCTCTGTAGTCATGCCTGTTCCAGAAGCAGCCTTATTAGTTTCTCCATGTGAGCAAGTTACATTGGGTATAGAAATCTGCAGGCTCCAAACCCTGGTTACATTGACGATGTTGCAATGTCTTTTAATGTGAAGAGAAGAGAAAATGGGATTTTTTCCCCTCCTCATTTCTTCTCCTATCCAGTCCTCAATCTATCTGCTCCATCTTTTAACTAGAATTTTAGAAAGAGAACTGGCCTCTTAGCCAAGAAGACATGGGTTCAAATTCCACCATCTGATTATATACTGGCTTTGTGAGCCCACACAAGTCACTTATTATATTTATGCTCTAAGCAAAACTCTGAATACAAGTCTCAGAGCAAGTGCCAAACTGCACTGGCAAAAGGAGTGTCATATCGGTGAAATCACTGCGCTATTCCTATCCCTCTTCCTATCCCTTGAAATTAATTTAAAGCCCAAGGAATGAATCAAAGTCTAAAAGAAAGTCTAGAAACACAAATGACACATTACTTTCTTTTCTTCCATTTGACATAAGAAAATTAGTCTTTTCCCAAAGAAATAGGTTTTTATTTTATTTTTATTTAACTGCATTGCAATTATCTGAGACCGTATTTATTTGTGGCATACCTTGTACATCTCCACCAACTCCTTCTAGCCCCAGAACATGACAACATATTATTGGGCCTTTTTTGTCAACAACATTAGAAGTAATAATGAGGTCACATGTATTCCTTTATCAATCTTTGTAAAATGTCCCAGAAAGGGGTGGAGGAAGCAGAGGACTAACTCTTGGCATTTGCATTAAAAGTATATTTACTTTAAATGACTCATCTTAGTATAAGGCAGGACAGGAATGGCCCGAGTGAAAGATGATATTTGCCCAGCTAGCTGTGTTGGCACTGGGAAATGAGTTAGGACACCTACATAGGGAAACCTTCTTTCTAAAACATAGAAGGGAGGAGAGGTAGGATATTGCTAGTAAACTCCAGCCAGGGCTCTTTGTGTTCTCCAATTTTGTAACTTGCATCAGTTTCTTACTGGTGGCTTTAAAAAAATCATCCAAAGAATAAAAATGAAGCTTTTTCCAGTGTCTCCTCCCTTTGACTTGATGTGGTTACATAACAGTTTTTTAGTCTCTGGGTTTTACAAGGTTTTATTTGTTTATATGGCTCATATCACATCATTTGGCTTAAAATAGCAGTTCAAGAAAACTAAAACTGAAAGACATCTAGGATGACACATACACATGGCACACACACAAACAGGGTCTCTTTGGCTGCTGCTTGTGGTCATTTAAGATCCCATGGCATTTTCAATGAGGATAGGGTCTCAGCTCTAGAAACCTGGCTGAATGCCAACCCAGGTAATTATACTCTGTCTACCTAATTTCCCCAGGCAATTTTAATTGAAAATGGTATTATCCTCTGCTTCAGCTTAATCTTCTGTGAAGTAAGTGTTCCTGTGTCCTGCTTCTTTATTCTATCCTAAACTAGCTGAGCTGATTTTTTTGTGCAGCTGAGGGGGAAGGGAAAGGGAAAAGAGTGGGTGGTTTAGCATCTATCTGAGTGAAAAAAAAGATTAATATGAAACAATTTCATTAGTCTAATAATTATGAACTGAATAGTCTGGTGAAATTTGCAAAACATCTTAATTCAATCCCTGTCCTTTAATTTTACAAAAGATTCTACTGGGCAGATAGTAATACACAGATTTTCTCACTATGAAATTGGCCCTCTTTATCCATTCCTAAAAAATAATAACAACCAAAAACCTACTACAGTAGTTTCATTCTATCTTTTGGTACAACAAGAAAAGAAAAATAAAAGAAGAATCCATATAAATAATTTGGAGTTCAATGAATAAATGCATTATATACACAGAATATACTGGAAAATATAAAAAGTCCCAGATTATTAAAGATGCTTTAAAAATATTTCTGAGTATTAATCTGTAGATGGAGATTAAGCCTAATCTTAATTAGCAAAGGTATTTTAGTAGCAAATTCCTTCCAGTGAGTATATATGTTTATTTTTTAGGAAAGCCTAAAAGAATTTATAGTTTATAATGTGATGACATTTTATTGCAACATTCTTAACATGATGTGTAATATAGTAAATGACAAATTTTGGCTCCCATAAGATTTATAAAAATCACTCTATACAAATATGAAGCAGAGGGGGAAAATTCCTTTTCCTTCTGAGGAAAAGTGCTATCAATCAGGTAGACACTTTTTGATCTTTTATACATAGAGGCAAAGGGATGAACCCTCTGTCTGTGAACTCCATTTCTTCTGTGAGTTCTAGTTAGGCTCCCAGTTCAAAGATAGTGATTTTTCTCTCAAGTTCTATGCCTGTCTCTTCTGAACTCAATAATTGCTACCCATGTTCAAAACAAAATGAACGAATAAAAATGCTAAACGTGAAGACTCTGTCAAAGATAATCAATGATTGTTTTAGCACCTGATGTGGTACAGAAGTCTTAGAAGCAGAAACTATTATCTGAGTATTAGCTTTAACACTTAATAGTTGTATGAACCTAGTCAAGTCACTTAACTTTTCTGTATTTGTCCAATTCTTTGATTAGAAAATTGGGTTTTCAAATGCATAGGTAGCACAGGCCTATAATTACTGGGGAGGCTGAGCCTAACAGATCTCTTCAGCTTAGCAGTTCTGAGATGCAGTGAGTAGACTAAGACTACCAGTTTCCATACTAAATTAAGCCTTAATAGAATGAGCCCTCAGGACTGGGAATTAGGACTAGGCAGAGGGGGAGAGACACTCCCCCTCTCTGGTTGTCTAAGAAGAGGCAACTGGTCCAGTTCAGAAATGGAGCAGGTCAAAGCTACCAAAGAGCTCAAAGTAGAATTGGCCCACAAGTTATTCTCTATATCACAATCCCAGGTAAGATGAGCAAATACAGTCTTTAAAAAAGAAAAAAAAAGGGAAATGGGGACAATGGGTAATTAAATTACCTACTTCACACTGTTGATAGGGAAAAGCTCTAAAAACATATAAACTAATGTGATTTGTTGTAATTATCATGGTCTCTGAGACTCAGCAAATCAATTAACCTTTCAGCACTTTGGACAATTCTCTATAAGTTGCATAGACGGTGCCAACCTGCATTATCAGAAGCAGGTGAGAAGAGAATGATTAAGATGAAGAGAGAAAAGGACAAAGGGAAGGAGGTGAGGTAAGTGATTTTTATACCAGAACACCTCATTGCATAACTTCTTAGGACTGTAAACAAGGTATCATTAGTGGTTACCTTTGAGTTTTTCAGTTGATCAAGAAATGAGATAGGACCTTTTAGGATGTCAACTATTGGTTCCCCAAGATTTTTGAATATGAGATAATCCAGTCTTACTTGGGTTGGATGGGGAGAAGGGCTGCAAGAGAATGCTAAGGCTTTGGTTTACATTCATTTCTTATGGCATTTGTGAAGAAAAGAAAGCCATTGTTTCATAAATGGAATCCTAAAATTTGTGAATATCTTTTGACCTTTGAAAATGAGATAATTAGCTTTATTTACCCTACTTTAGATAATAACATTTCCTATTTCTTTTCTATGTATGTTTTCCTTTGATCTCAGTAGAATGTAAATTATGTTATAAAAGGAATTTTTTCATTTTATTCTCTGTGTTGCCAGGGCTCAGCACATTACTGGGACTTGAAAAATGTTTGTCAAATCAAATTGTATATTGTCAATTAATCATGGGAACACAGAATGAGAAGAAATAAGCTGAGAGAGAATTTGAAACTGGGAGAACTCAATGTGTCTGACTCAGACCTGAACAAGTCCAACAAAAAGATAAATAATTAAAACTTACGGACTTGAAAAGAATTCTGTGGGAAGAAATTGTATATGTAGAATTGATATCTCCTATTCTTAAGTGGGAATCACAAGAAGTAAATATTTTTCTCAACTCTGAATGTACTTAAAAAAACAACTACAGTGGTGCCTTGGTACTCAATGTTCATTCATTCTAGAAGGCAGGTGGAGTATCATAAACGTTGAATATCAAGTGATTAATATAAATTGAATTAATCTGTTCCAGTTGCCCAGAAAACTCAGATTTTATATGGCATTATGTGCATTAGTGGAGTTCTATTTTACTAAAGAAATATTAATAATGCATATACATAAATAAAAATAATAATTAGATTAAATAAAATACTTTTAATTTTTTAAAAAGCTGGATGGGGACAGGGGGTGCAAGAGAATACTCAGGCTTTGGTATACATTCACCTTTAATTGCATTTGTGAAGGAAAGAAAGTTATTGTTTTATAACTCGAATGCTGAAATTTGCAAACATCTTTGCCGGCATCTTCCTACTGAGATAACATATTCAGCTAAAACATTTGCTCCTAGGACTCGTGTCTCTTCCCTGGGAAACTGAAAGATTTCCACCACTGGCTATATTTGACATCAAAGTCAAAGTACATCATGCTGAGCATTTCCTGTCTAAGATGAAGCAGAAATAAACTTCTAAAATGATGATATCAAAAACAAAACGTGAAATGGAGAACTGAATAAATACTGAGCAAATTAAAGATAGCCCATCAAAACTGCCAAAAAACATTTGATTATATTTTCCCCCTAATGTCAGGATAGAGAATTCACTGATTTAAATCATTATCTTAATAATAATTTTCCTCAATTTATTTTTCATCTTTTATAGATTATAGAACTGAAAAGGGCCTGCAAGAGATCATCCTGTCTAGTAATTCTACTTTTAGGAAAACAAGGTATTATTATCCATATTCTATAGATAACATAGTAATCTCTGTTAAAGGTCTCTGCTAAAAGCAGGGCAATCAATAAATTCCTGACATCTCTTGCTGGTAATTTCACCTTTCAAAAGACAGAAAAAAATGATGAAGGGAACTTCTTGTCTGTATCAGATTTTATATAGTAAGGAGTACTGGTTATTGAAATAGAAATAATACAAACCTGTGAAAGAAGTGATAAAGCCATCTTAAAGTTCACATTCTATAAAGAGAGTAACTTAAATTGAGGTTGCAGGGAAGAGTAATGTGAGAAATGAACAAAAAGAAGGAAGAAAGAAGATGGAATCAAACAAACAGGCCAGTGACAGGCTCCTTCTCTGATGCCCTTTAGATATCAGGGTTTATAAGAGTAGATTGATTTCAAAGCACTCAAAACAGAAAGAAAGTGAGGGTGGGGAGGGAAGAGCCTGGTATCCAGCTTTCTAAATCAGTGATCTTTTGGCTGCCACAGTCCACATCTATAATTTTGCCAATGTAGAAAAGAACTGAGTTATATGCAGTAATAATACATTTGGTAAATTAGAAGACTGTAAAACCAACATTTATAATGATATGGTCTGTCAAAAAAGTTGGTTTATAGACACCCTCTTTATTCTCATCATTGCAATTCATAAAACAGAAGAATGAGCCAGGTCCTTCATAATTTCCATCTACAGCAAAACTTCATTAGCTTAGATCATATTATTTCTTAAAAGATTCACAATTGCAATAGGATATTTACATTTTCATTGCTAAAAATGGCCTTGTAAAAACAAAAATAATATGTAAGACTAACTGCCATTCTCCATTAGATAAATGTCAAAGTATATGAACAAACAATTCTCAAAAGAATTGCAAAATATCCACAACTACTTGAAGAAATGTTCCAAGTCAGTAATAAGAGAAATTTAAATCAAAGTTTCATCTCATATTCTACAAAATGGCAAAGAAAAAAAAGAAAGGAGGGGGAGAGAAAAGGGAGGAAAAAAGAAAGAGAGAAACAGAAAGAGAGGGAGAGGAGGAAGTAAAACTATATATGCTTTATTGTGGTTACAAAGAATTGGAAACAGAATATCACCTATCAGTTGGGGAATGACCATACAAATTGGGATGTGCGGTATTAAAATATTACTGTTCTGTAATTAACAATTTAAATAAAAAATTCAGAGAAGCATACAGCAATGAATGCAAAGTAAAGTGAGAGCCAAAAATTATATATACATATACATATATATATATAATAACAATGATGAAAATGGAAACATGACAACCACAAAATAGTTAAAAGTAATATTGCAAAAGATTTAATTAGAACAAGCCTGGCCTTAAATTGGAAATATTATTAACCCCATTCTATAGATAAAATAGTAAGGTCTCTACTAAAAGCAGGATAATCAGAGCAACATCTTTCCCTGCTCCTTTGCAGAGGGGTGGGGTCCACAGGTTGTAGAATAGTGCATATATAGGCAATTTTTTGAAGCATATTGATGTTTTGTTTATCTTTTGTCTTTATCTGCTTTTTTCCTTTTCTTTCTAAAAATACTTTATTATAAAGGATGATTCCTCTGGGAGGAGGGATGCAGAGGTATATAGAAAGCTATTTGAGTTATATAAAAACAAAATATATGATAAAATTTATTTTTAAAAACTAAGCAACAAAATAAATTGAATTTAGAACCAGGCTTTGAAATTTTGTATCACAATGTTAAACCAAGCTTAAAAAAAACAACAACCAAAGCATATTCAATAATATCACTTACTAAAATATTTATTTAGGCAAAAATAAAAAGGTTTTGTGCCATTAATAAATACAATAAAATTGCTTCAAAATAATTTAATAACATAATAACCACTGCTGTATCTAAGGAAGAAATATAAAGAGAGACTTTTTGCAGATGTCCATAAGTGTAGAATATTACATACAATGAAAGATTATTTAAATAAAACATCAGTTTTACTGGCCTTATTCCTCTCTTTGCTTTTTTCTTTTTTAAAAAAAGAAAGATATTTCTCTAACAAAGGGCTAGCGGGGAGAACACAATGAAATTTAAACAACGTAAAAACAAAATACATCAAGAAAAATCTCTTTTTAAAACGAAAAAGTGCTTGCTAAGCAACTGAATAATTTAACTAATATAATGTAGACAGTCAATCAACTTAAGAAAGTAAAATAAATTTCAAGTTGAAATTGACATGATCATTACACTTTTGCATAAACATAACATGCTAATACAAAATATTTCTTACTCATTAAAATGGGTTATTAGAAATAATATTCACTTATGTATGTCACTTCTTGGTTATTAGTCCTTTTACTGGCATATAATTAAAGTTAGTAGTACCATCTTTTACTTTTATGTAATTAAAGTTAGTAACAATTTCCATGTAAATAGTCAATATTTTATTGTAGCACCACATAGTATATTTGGTGAATTATAGAACTTAAGGATTTCAATTTTATATCAAACGATATCTGGCTACAGTTGTGAAATAGCTAAATAAGATGGAGTTCAATAATAATATCAGTGAGGCTGTATGTATAATGACTATTTTAACTCGAAGGGGAAAAACTCGTAATAGTCTTTAAAAATTGATACTGACAGGTTAAGTTACTGATTTGTAGTATGACAAATATAGAAAAAGAAGAAAATGTGTTTGTTTTAAGGAGTTCAAATTTAAGATTAGACAAAAATTTTCGGCAGGGTAGAACAGTATCTTCTTTTGCTGTGATTTTTAAAAACTCTTATCTTCTATCTTAGAATCAAAATTGTGTATTGGTTCCAAAACAGAAGAATGGTAAGATCCAAGCAATGGAGGTCAAGTTATTTGCCAGAGATAGGACCTCCTATCTCTGAACTTGGTTCTCAATCCAGAAGCTATGTAGCTGCCCCATGTATTAATAAATCAATTAATAATGTCACTGAAAATTCTGCTTATAGATCAAAATCGGAATCTAGCTTTTAGTTCCCCTTTTTGATGTTTTTTATCATAATATATTCCATAATAATATCTATAATTAGATTTGATAGGAATCACCCAGATGAATGAATCATATACATACTATAATGTAAATTAAAATGAAGACAATATAAAATATAAAACAGTATTAAAGATGGTTTTGGTTTATTTGGTTTTTCTTGGGATTTCATCTGAATATGGAACTATTCGGCATGGAAACTCCTTCAACTGACTGCTATTGATAAATGATTGGTAACTTAAGGTCTAAGAGAGTTTCCTAAAGCCCTGTAGTTAAATGGTCACACAGCAAATATGTATCTGAGGGTCAGGATGTGAACCTAGGTTTCCCTAACATCTAAACCAGACTTCATTCACCTTGACATGCTGCCTCTTAAGCAAGGATTTAAAAAACTAAAATATCAGAACTGTGACTTTGGGAATTTCATACGTGACTCTCAGAAATCATGAAATGTCTTTGAGTTTATATATTATATTATATATTAGCAACAATTCTATTTATTGCTCCAAAAGACTTTAAATGCTGTACCACAGGCCTTTATTTTTATTTTCAATTTGGGAATAAAATAGAGCATGGTAAAAGTATATAGAAAAAATTGGAAGCAAATATTGATAACTATCAAAATAGCCAGTTGTAATTCAAAAAAGGCAAAGTGTGCACAGCACTGTGCAAAGTTTTAGAAAGATACTGAAAATATATAGCATTACAAAATCTATCAATTCCTGGAAATGGTAAGAATTCACCATAGAAATGAAGAATTTACTGGGCAAAAAAATCTTATCCTTTTAGAAATGAATCACTTCTTTTGTAGTCATCATCATCATCATCATCATCATCATCAAAGAGTGGTTGTTAGGTGGTTTGTTATAAATGATGGCATGCTTTGTATAAAACAAGTTAAAAGGAGATATTTTGTTTCTGACTAAACAATGAGATCAGAGCTATATGTAAGGTAGGCATTCCATTCCAATCTATGGTATCTCCATATGATCAAATCCAATTCTTCTAGTGTGTGTGTTATATAACACTCTTATACCCATCATTATATATCATCAGAACCCTTAGGAAAGATCTCATTAGGAACTCAGAGAATTGAGCAAGCGGGTATAGAACCAGACACTTTCTACATTTTGTAATTTGTAGTGCTTCAAAAATTCCTGAATTCCTAACATCTAGTTACAACTATGCTAAATCATCAGTGTTTTGCCGGGAATCCATAGCTCTCAGGAAAGTCCTTGGCTAGAATGTTAGGGAGAAACAGGGAGATTAATAAATTCAACTGATGTTTTGGCTATATTTGGGGATAGGTCAACAAAAATTCCTTTACTCAACTCTTGTAATCTCATTATTCCAGGGCTGTGGCTTGTTTTTTCCCTAATTATAATCCTACAGTTTGTCACAGTCATAGAGAACTATGATCTTGAAACCTCTGGCATTAAAAAAAAAAAAGAAAAACTATTTTGGAATTCCTCAAGGAAGTTAAATGACTTCAACATTTAATAGCACCTATTAATAAAATCTCCATGGTAAAACACTTTTTAAAAGTGCCCATATTCCTTTCTGCCCCTGTGTCAACTAAAAAGTATTCAAAAGTATGTCAGAGTTTTGGAAAACAATTCCGGGGATACCTTGTGCAACTCTATCCCTTTTTCAAATGGCAACTAAAAGATACACTGGATCTTTAGATATTGTGATATCCTTTTAAAGTTCTAATTCTTCTGAAATTATAGGTTTAACAAACTTAAAGAAAAACCATAATGGACATAGAAAAGTGGTTTTTTTTAAGACCCTAAAATATCTGTAAGAAAAAAGATACTAAATTTAAATAAGGATGAAATAATTGTATGAGCTAGAGGAGAATTTCTAGTAAATTCTTCCATTCTAACTTATCAGCAAAAGATACTTACTGTCCATCATATTAATAACTCACATTTTTATAGCATATTAAGATTTCCTCATTACAACTGGTAGATAAGATAGAGAGGTCAAATATTATTATCTCTACCTTATTAATAAGAAAGGAACTAAGGTTCTGAGAAGTAACAACTTATATTGAGTATCTAAGGAAGTATTGCGGTCTCCTTAAAGGTGTCTTCTAATGCAGATCCTGACCTTTTTTTCATTGTGTCATATAGCCTCTAAAATAGCTTGACAATGTTATTCATCCTTATCTCAAAAGTTCTTTTTCCTATTCCCTACCTCCATGACTAGAATACCTTGCCATCTCACTTCTAGTTCCTAGATTTATGAGATTCTTTCAAAGCACAGCTCATATACCATCTTGCTATACAATGCCTTGCCTGATTCCCTCAAATCTCTCTCTATTAAAAGCATTCTGCATAACTTTGTATATACTTCTGCATATTTAGTGGTTTATATACATTTTTGGAACATATGCTTCCAAAAGAATATCAGCTTCTTGAAAGAGAGGTCTGATTCTTTTTTATGTTTTCATTGTTGGTGCCTAAAACCTGTCTTACACCTAGCAGATACTTATTAAGTGTTTAAATGTAAATTGAACTAAGTTGAGAAAATCCAAGGGCATAACGGTGACCAAAAAAATGTCAAATTAACCTGAGAATTCAACTATTATTCAAAGGTGAAAATTAAAACTTTATTGGAATAGAGAAAAGTTGTACATTTATTTTCATCTTATAAGTGATCATAAAGGAGAAAACAGCCTGATAAATCATTTTGCCATTACATAATTTGAAATTCTTATTTTACATTAGTTATGCTGTAGAAATGTGACAGCAGTTCCATTTTAATAAATACCAGACAACCTAAAACCAAAAGGAATAAATCATCTTTGCTATTTCCCTATATTTCAAAAAGATGAAGAACCAATAATTATGACACCATTTAGTAGGAAAAAATCTGTCTTCTTCCTTTACTACATTTCATAGAAAGATAAATATTGAACAGAATCAAAATTATTTTTGTTATTTTTAGAGGGTACTTTATTATGCTTTCTTTGAAATAAAATTTGTTGTGGTATCAGTCTACTTTGCAAGAAGAGTTACTTTTTAGGCAAAGACTGAAGTCTATGGGAAGAAAGGCTCTTTACCTGACTAATAGGGACTACAGCATGAGTGATAGGAGTATTAGTCTAGACCAGTGATTCCCAAAGTGGGTGCCACCACCCCCTGGTGGGTGCTGCAGCGATCCAGGGGGGCAGGGATTGCCACAGGTGCATTTTGAAACGTGGATTCAGTGCGGTAACAAATGTATTAACAAAAAAAAGAAACCAATTGCAAATAATCAATTGCAGTGATTTAAGATTACTACTGACGAAAATAGAGCCTAGGATTACTAAATTGATAGCAGTACACCAGGTTCATCCTTCTCATTAAGATGATTTTTGAATGTTTTAATTTTTTTGTATTACTTTCTATTCTGAGTTCAATAAGTAGTTTCATAATTTCAAAGTTTAACATTTTTAATTTATACCTTTCTTTACTATATTTTACAAAAAATATAGAAACATTAATACATTTACCTTTCCTATTAATTGCTATTAAAATTTTTAAAAAAATTAATTTCCAGGGGGAACTAAGTAATATTTTTCTGGAAAGGGGGCAGTAGGCCAAAAAAGTTTAGGAACCATTGGTCTAGACATTGAAGCCATACTCTAGGTGCTAGAGTCTAGTGGATCTAATGTCTTTTCTAGAGGGGAAACTAGTTAGAGCCAGAAAGTTTTTCAGAGATCTTTTTGGCAAGACATTTTAAAAAGAACTTAGTGAGCAGTTTCTCTGTGGAAAAAGTATCTGTAATAAATTAGTAACAGTAAAAAACACTAACAAATAAAGTAAAATAGTAAGTTGGTCAGAGAGTTTGGAGCCAGTCACCTGAAGACCTATAAGCAGGAATTCTACAGAATTTTGTTCTATCCAAAATTTTATCCTTCTCCAGTCCTATGCATTTATCTTATCACCCTTAATGACCTGTATTCCTCATGATAGATATTAGACATTTCCAGTGCCAAAAACTGCCCTGTTATTTTTGTTTGGTCATTTCTCTTGTGATCTCCAATTTAAATGACATCATTTAGGGCTTTCTTGGCAGAGATACCAGAGTAGCTTGCCATTTCCTTCTCTAGCTCATTTTATAGATAAGGAGACTGAGGCAAACAAGGTTAAGTGACATGCCCAATTTCACACAGGTAGCAAATGTCTGAGGACAGATTTGAATTCATGAACAAGAGTCTTCCTGCCTCGAGTCCCAGCACTGTACTACTTAGTGTCTGAATAACCTCCCTGGATTTTATCAAAAGTCCAAATGGCAACCACAAAGCAGTTACCTCCTTGCATTCCTGTTAGGATAGAAATCCTAGAAACTCAACTCAGATTGGACATCTTAATAATGGTTCTTGCATTTTCCCTCCACTCCCTATACTCCTGATTTCAAGCTTCCAGACATATCTCTACATATTCATGCCTTGAATAATCCACCTCTGCCTTGCTTATCTGTTTGACAGTTAGCACGTACTAGACTCTGTCATTTTACCTCAATTCGTAGAATAGGAGTTTTCAGGCTCTTCTACCCTTCAGGCAAAATATGAAATAAAATTTTAATAAATTATGAAGAGCTAGAGTTTTTAAAAATGCTTTAATACTTCAAAATTCATAACTCCAACAGCATAAGTATATACTTTACAGAGAAGATTTCAAACCTTTGTTGTTGAAAGATGATGAAAACAATATTCTCTAAATAAAGTTAGATTGGTCCTCATACAATGAATATATGATTCATCAGCAAATATACACTTAAAACTTTTCCAGTTTGTTAGAATCTACAAAAGCTTGTAATCTGTGGATAAAATTATCTAGAACTCTGAGTTGCCACCTTCATGGCTTGATGTGACAGAGTGAAGGAACTAAAAAAAAAAAGATATTCCTAAACAAATTCTTCTCTTTCCATCTGAAGAGCTAAATAAGGTGACATTATTTATTGGATACTTTGGCTATCATATTTTACATCATAGTTGCTTAACACAGTAGAATTTATTTCTTTATCTCTGATACTTCAGGTAAACTTTGTAACAGTGAATTTATTTTTTAAAATATTTAAATAATATTTTATAATAAATTTAGATATATGATAGAAAACTATGAAAATGAAAACATATTTTTGGCATTGTTTCTTTTGGAAACCTAAAAATGCTACATAATTGTTGACTATTATTATGGAATCCAGAAAATACAGATATGGATACAATTCAAAGTTCCAATTCTAGTTCTCATTATACATATCTTTAAGTGTCTAGTCCTTTTCTTATGTATTCCTCTTACTTCTAATTAACACAAACTTCCACTAAGCAAAAGCAACAGCTACCTGGCCCAAGTAAACTTTCAAGAATAACAGAAAAAAAACCTCTTCTTAGTCAAGAGTCCTAGATAGAAAAATTCTCTTAACACCTCACCCTTATTACACAATCAGCTCATCCAGGTGTCCATTTACATGCCCAGTAGTCATTTTAATTGCAAATTAGAGGTCATTGCTGATAATATGGCCCTCTTCTTCCATTCTCAGGGCATTCTGGTCCCCAAAGTCATTAGTACAAACTTGTTTCATTTACTTCTGATTCTACCTGCACATAGACCTCTCTATAGGGACTGCTTAGCTATTTCTACACTTCTTCTTCTCTGACATAGACTGTGCCACTAGAAAAAGAAAGTTCTAGCTTTCAAACTAGAAAAAGTTACCTGAAATTTCAAAAGGCACCTGAAATTCCCCTTTATTCTGCATTATTCCAGTCAATGATAAGGAGAACCCTTGCTGGCTGAAACTGCTAAGATGTGCTATTTTCTACCCTTTATATTGAACCCATTAGGTTTTTTGTAAACAAGACTCAAAGACACTCTCTCCAACAATTAAGTATTCAGTCAGGACAGATGTCTTCAGTCATGGCAGTTCTTCTTCAGGCTCTGTATCTTTGGCATTGGGTGGAGAAGCAACAAAGGCCCACAGAAAGTTCTTTAATTCGACTAATTGGCTTGTATACTATTGCTTCCACATGATTCTCTTCCATGAAGAAAAGCCAGGTGAATTTTTATTAATATATGCAGTTGATGTTATAAAATTACTTCTCTCCTGCCCACTACTCTCCCTTTCTCAATTAGTTTTGAGAAGATCCCACTTTACATTTTAAAGAGACACTATGGCATTAAAAACTTACTTATTTTTGTCAGAAATTTCAGGGTAAGAACTATCTTCCACAAAGGAGTTTGTACAAATTTACCTTGTATAACTGACCAGGATGACAAAGATGCTACTAAAATGAAAATATATTTGGATGATTAAATAATCAGAATGGTTGATGTGTTGGGTTTTTTCTACTTCATTCTACTTTTTTCTACTTTTACTACTTTTCTACTATATTATGCTAGAAATTATTGATAAAAAATAATCCATCTAGCTTTTTTACGTTGAAACTGTGCTCAAAATAAATTTCTAGGACAAAGGTTTTTTCTGTCTCTGTCTGTTTGTCTGTCTGTCTCTTCTCACTCTCTCTCTGTCATTTCAGACTCCTAATACCTCATCACAATAAAGTGAAAGCTTTATACTACATGGCACTATTATTCACATTTATAGTAGAATTGAAATGACTACAGATTTTTGCAAGTGATCATGTGGCTAAGGAATAAAATAACTCCAAATAAATTGTGTTAACATCTAATACACCATAATAGCTCAATTAATTTTTTTAATGTCACCCACAAATTCTAGTCAGATGGCTTATGAAAGAGTTTACAAACTAATCAAATCAACTGCAATTTTAAGTAAACACTTTGCTTTTAAAGATGTATAAAATTCTTGAACTTCATTAATAGATAGTAGGTTTCCTCTCTCTTATGATCCTAAATATTAAGTTGGATTATCAGATGGAACTGTTGTCCAGAGGATTCCTGTTTAGTTTTGAGTGTCATTAAATAGCCACTGAGATCCACCCAGTTCTCAGATTCTTTAAGATACTGGATTTTACAGATTGAGAAATTATTCCCGCCCTTTTATTCTTTATTACCCATGCTTCTGCTGCTAAGAATAAAGACATAAAAACATAATATGAATATTACAGAACTTCATCCTATTTTTATTTTATTTTGTACCTTCCTTATGGTAGTAGCTTTTTATTTGAAACTATAGCATTATTAAAAATGAAATACTTCCAAATAAAAAAGATATAAACAATAATCCCTTATCTGAAGATAATCCTCATAACTTCCATTAACATCTTACTTGAATGTTTCATCCTAGCATAGAAGGAGGTGTTATGTGAATTTGCTGCAAGGTCTGACAAATTTTAACAAGCTGGGAGTACTTGTCCCTTCTCTCAAATTCCCTGTTTCTATTTCTAGAACCATCATCCTCCTAAGCAGTCAGGCTCAAAATCTTCATATCATCTTTGATTCTCACCTTTCCCTCAGACTTCATCCCCTTCCCATAGCCAATCAGTTGACAAATCTGGCCATGTTCTAAATGTAGTAGGTTTTATTTAGCCAACCTCCAGACTAGATCATTCAGACCATTCATAATTGGCCCTATGGTGGCCAATCTGGAAACCTCACCACCTATCGTGCCACAGCTCATGAGACCTTCACCACCTGTACAATACTTACTCCGGGATCCATAATCAAAACACATTCCCATGCTTCTAGTAAAGGTAGACTAATCAATACCTGTTTGAGTTTAATCACAAAGCTTCCAACTTCCAAGACAAATATCTTTCATTCATCACTACTCCATGATATGCTATCTTCCCTGTTTTAGAATGGAAGTTCTTACTCAGTACATTACTTGGCAGCAATTAATGAATACTTTCCATTGACATTTGATATACCCTTCCCTTTTAACCCACACTTCAAAACTAATTTAGATTTATTTTATTATTATATAATTATTTCTAATAATTATATATTATTTTTTATTATGTCTTAATTACCTGGACGAGTATCCTAACTGATCTTTCAGGCACTAGTCCATTAATTTTCCTGTCCTTCCCTGCCAAAATGATTTTTCTGATTCAGAAGTCTAATAATTAAGTCAGTCTTCTATAACTTCTTGGAATTAACTTTAGGATAAAAAAAAAAGCTTCTAAGTCTGGCATTGAAGAGAAACTCACAACTGAATCCAACCTATTTTCCCCACCTTAACTTACTGCATTTGAGACCTTTTCATATACTTAGCATTCTAATCCAAATGGATTGTGAGCTAGTCCTAATCATGTCTTGAACTCTTCTACTTTCATACCTCGAATTAGATTATCATTTACACCTGGAATAGTTCCTAGGGCCCCTCCTTCCAATTGGGCTGCACCTCCCTTACCTCCATTTAAGAAAAACACTCCTGGGAGCCATTTCTTCATTCCTACCAGGCTGTACTCTCTTTTGGTCTTCTCCATCATGTTCCCATGCCAAGTACTCCTCTCACCCCAATCCCCTTTTCAATTTCCTTTATATGTTATCTTCCCCATTCCAACATAGAACCCTTGAAGGAAGGGATTGTCTTTCTTTTTGCTTGTATTTGCTTTCATAGCACTTAGCACAGTGCCTGGCACATTCTAAGTGATCAATCAATGCTTGCTCCCTAAATGACTAATTTCTGTCTACTGAAATCCTTTTTATTCCTTGGTTGCTTAGCTCAGGTGCTACCTCTCCTGTATACCTTTTCAAGCTGCTCTGGGCTCTTGAAATAATCCAGGCAAGAAGTGATATGGGCATGAACTAAGGTAGTACTTTCCTGATTAAGAAGCAATTGAATGAAAGATGTATTTGCACATAGAAATGGCAAGATTTGGCAAATAGCTGGTAATATGAAGTGAACAAGAGGGAGCTAAATGTAATGCTATTACAAACCTGCAAGCCTGAAAGGATGATGGGTACTTTCAATAGGAATGGTAGAGACAGGAAGAAGGAAGGATTGGGAGTGAGTGGGAATAAAAATGAGTTTATTTTTGATTTGTTAAATTTTAGATAACTCTAAGACATCAATTTTTAAATTCTATTAAGCAATTAATGCAGGATTGAACTCAAGGGAGAGAACTGAGTTGGCTGTTAGTCATCTGTAAATATTTCCAAGTACCAACCCTTCATTCAATCCAGAACAAAACCCTAAGAAAACTACAGCTTCCTACTTCTTATCTGTTATGTGCCCTTTATTATTATATTTAAAATTTTAGGTGTTACCTACAACCAGAGAATAATCTTTCAGGTTTCTGGATATCTTTTCCTCTTTCTTATCTCAATAACAACAATATTCAGTTGGCAAATGAGTTGGTTCCAAAAGTTTGTAGTTAATGCAATTGTTAAGACATGAAATGAATTTTCCAATCAAAACATTATAATAATTGGTTATTGAGTCTTAGGCCAATCCATCAACATTTAATATTTAACCCATAATATAGCTGAAAAATGTCCAATAGCAGAAAATAATATTGTAATATTGATAAATTTTAAAAAATTATAAATAAAATAACTAAGCAGAAAACAATAATTACAACATAATTCAACAATCATGTTCAGTGGACACCATGGTATGCTAAGCCAAAAGAATAAAAAATAGCCATTTATCTCAAATGTTTGTATATAAAGAAAAAGGTTTAATTAAACTTAATTAAAGAAGGGCAAGCTGATAGATGAAATATTTTGTGCAGAGTATGAAGAAGAAGAAAATTTAGTGGGATTTAGAGTTTGATAATCCCATTTCCTTTAGGGTAATTTATCTTGAAAAATGTGGTGGTGGTGGTATTGATAGGGTATCTGTTAGTCTTGGGTAGTTTCCCTCATTTGTTATATTCCCCTCTAGTTGTGTGCATCCCTAAAAAGTCTGGTGGAGAATTAGAGAGGGATACATTAGGAAGTATAAGTGATATTAAAAAACATCAATAAAAGTGTACTAGTAAAGAAAAAAAGAAAGTTTTACATGCTAATCAGTCTGAGGTTTTGGACATGGAAAACATGAAAAGATTTGTCAATGCTGTACTTTATTTTTAAACCTTTACCTTTTCTGTCTTAGAATCAGTACAATGTATTGGGTATAAGGCAGAAGACTTTTAGGCAATGGGGGTTAAGTAACTTGCTCAGGGTGACACAGCTAGGAAGTATCTGAGGCAAGAATTAAACCCAGGACCTCCTATCTCCAGGATTGGATCTCTATCCACTGAGCCACCTAGCTTTCCCCCTCCCTAACCCCATTAATGCATTCTTATTAACAACATCTTAGAAGTCATTACTCATACTCTTGATTATTCCTATGTCTAAGATTATAGGGTACAGACATAACAACTAGCTTTACAGAGGAAAGGCTCTGGGTATCCCTCATAGGGTGTCATTTAGTATTCATTTAGCCAGGGTCATTCTGGATTTGACTAGGGACCTCAGAGGCCAACAAATTCAACTTGCCCAAGATCACCCAAGTGGTAACCATCTGGGGCAGCCTTTGAATCCAAGTACTTTAATCTGGACCACTGCTCTTCTAATTGTACCACACTCTGAATTAGAGCCTTCCTTAGATTTGGCAGCTCTGATAGAGATAAATTTTAATTTTAGAATTATTTAATGAATCAATAAACATTTATTAAGCACATACTATGTGTGAGGCATTGTGCTAAGTGCTAGAATTATTTCCAAGTGAAAGTAAGATTTCTGAATGTTTAAGGAGTATCCTCTCTAAAAGTATGATGCAGGCTTTTTCCTGCTTATGGTTTTTTCAGCATTTAATATTGATGACCACTACTCTGTAGATACACTTTTTCTTCTCTTGGTTTTTGTGATATTGTTATCTCCTGGTGTGCTGATAAGGAAAGTAAGGCTGAGTTGAAGCTACTTACTCAGAATCACACTGCTGATAACTGTCTAAAACCCGTTTCAAACCCAGCTCTTCCTATCTCTAAGACTAGTGCTGCTTCAACTATGCCAAAATAAATCTGCAGTGCACATAGTCTTTCTTTATAAAAATAAGACATTTCATGGTATGACTACCACAAACAGAAAACAGTACATATATTGCTCTTGGTCATGCTAATTATTTTTGGTTATGAAGTTCTTGAAATTTTGAATTTTTGAAAAATTGCAATTTCTTTGAAATTCTATGAAATTAGTAACAGAAATATTATGTGATGGTCAACTGAGAAAGACTAAACCATTATCAGCAAAGCAAGTTTCCAAGATAACCACAAGGGACCCAGGATGAAAAATGCTATCCACAGCCAAAAAAGGAATTGGAGTCTACGTACAGATCAAAGCATGCCATCTTCCACTTCATTTCCTTCATGAGATTTTTTATTGTATGTGTGATGTATTCTATCATGACATAAACAATAAGGAAATATTATTGCGTAAAATTACATGTTTAACCTATATCAGATTATATATCACCTCAGTAAGGAGTGAAGGTAGAGAGGGAGAAAATCTGAATCCTAAAATTTCAGAAAACAAGTTTCAAAAATTGTTTCTTTATATAACTGAAAAAAATAAGAAATTTTATGAAATTTTCAGTTAGGAAATTCTAACATTGTTGCATTCATTTCACTTATCAGATAAAAGTGGGTGTTTTGGTTTTTGGAATCAGGGTTTATTTATATTTAAAATATTTCATGAAAGCATATTGACAGAGAAGCATTGAACATGAGATTTGGAATGACCATAAGGGTCAATTAGTTCAATTTACACCTTTATAACATACATAAAAAAGTAATTATCTCATGTTTGTTTAAAGAACTCCAACGAAGAAAGACCCACTGTTTCCTCAGGCACTCCATTACACTTTGCATAGTGCTAAATATAAATAAAGAATTATCATGCCTAAATTTGCTTGTATGCAACTTCCTCTTATATTTTGCTAGTTCTACTACATCAGAGCAAGTTGAATCCTCCCAACACCTGAAGACAGTTATAATGCTCCATCTCCAAACCTCAAAGGGTTTTCTTCAGGATAAACATCACTGGTTACTTCAAAAAATCTTCAGAAGGCATTATCTCAAGGCCCATCTAATATCTTGGCCATCTGCTTCTGGGTGCTCTGCAATTTATCAATGTCCTTCCCATTGAATAGTTGATTATTATTTTATGTCTAAAAGCATTTGAGGTCATTTCCCAATTTTAATTTTTAAACTGAACCCCAATTAGTCCAGTCAGCAGTAATCTACCCCGCATCAAACAAATTCCTTTTTTTCTTTGAGATTTTGCTGATCTTGTAAGAGTCATTCATAATAAATACTTTTGCAATCTCAATAACCAAGACCTATTTCAGTTACAAGATGACCTAGTGAACATAATTTTCTCAGCATCTCATGCAGGAAAAATCACCCAGAAATGCAGAACCCAGATCACCATTAGTTAACCATCCCTCTGGGAGTAAGTTTTCTCAGCTTCCCAGAAGGTCATTTGTAAGATGATGAAGATGATGATAATAGTAATAATGGTGGTGATGATGATAACAATCATGCTATTAATGACAATAGTAATAACTTATTTCCACATATATCACTTCACAGAGAAGGAAATCACCTTTCAGTCAATTAGGTGATAAATGTTTGTGAAAGTCTGCCTATTTCCTACTAATGCAGACACCAAGAGTATCCTCGATATATATGTAGATTAATCTCGGAAAAAAATGGATATACATGGGAAAGTAAACATATAGGTTGGAATTTTTCAATGTTCTCCTGATATATTTCTTGGAAGAAAAGATTGATCCCACTTTTATCCATTCTGCTGATAAAGCAGGATTAAAATAGGGCTACAGTTATGTTACATTAGGAACCCTGTTAAAAGAGATGTGTCCTTCAGTCTTTAAAACTGTCCAACAGACACAGAAAAGCAGAAGGAAACTAACGATGGATTAAATCAGCACAGCTGCACTTTGGTAGGTTCTCCCAGACAAGCAGCTGTTTTTCTACTATCCTTGGCTCCCTCACACAAAGATTCTCAGCTCTTCCTCTACTAATCCAGGAAGGTTTCTCACTTTAACACAAGTGCAGTCTGCCATAATTTGAATTAGTTTGTGCTCAGATACAAAATTATGTAGTACAGTATTCAGGGAACAGTATTAAGTACCCCAGAGAAAGCAGCCTTTTACAAACTAACACTCTGGGCCTTGGAAAGCCAGAAAAGAATAAGATCTGTAGCTTCTAGTATTCCAAAGCTTTCTGGACAGATTCATCTGAGGTCATTTGTCAGAGATCATTTGCAGAGAAACTTCCTGGCATCAGCTATTCCTTCAGATCCAACTTCAGGAAGAGAAAAAGGAGGAGACATATGCTTTTTTTTTCTTTCCAATTTTGCTTTCTCTGTCTCCCCATCTCTCTGCCAATATTCTTCACCCCTAAAATTAATCTACCACAAGTCTGTAACTAACAACTGTAGCTATGACTCTGCAAAGTACTTTATGCTCTCTTTCACGATTTTCATACTATAACTGAATCAATAATAGGGCACTGCTCTCTGGCCAGTGCTTCTGATTTCAGACAATTTCTTGATTGAAATTTCTCTATTCAGCCTTACAGTTTATAAATATAAAAGGATGCAAAAGGAAGCAGAAAAGGAATCTGTTTTCTAGTCCGAGTAGCGTTTTATCTTCAGAGTCTTTTTTTTTTAGAGAGATCCCTAATTTTGTTGCCTAATGGTCTGGTAAGAGGATCCAGAGTAAGTTAGAAGGCATATAAGCAAAAGTGAATGGGGAGAGTGAAAAAACAAATTGGTCCCTATAATTTTTCTAGCTAGTCATCTTCATCCAAAGCTTCAGGGAACTCTAAACTCATATACAGAAACTATAGCTAAACCTCCAAGATGATACCAGGGTACAGCTACTAACAATGCAGACTGGGGCTGGTAAGAATAAATACATAGCTACAATCCTGGAAAACAGTGGCTAATGAGAACTTAGTTAACTTGCAAGTTTGACTGAGCAGTACATTTCATTCCTATACTTTCTAGTATACATAAATCTTATACACAAAACCAATTTGACTTCTCTTCATTTTTCATGGAGATCTCTAGATTTCACCCACTCTTATAGAAAAATGATATAAATAAAAAATATACATGTATGTTTGTTTATGTATATATGCAACTATGTGTGTATATGTATACATGTACTTTTGTTTTTTAGACATTTTTAGTTCTGTCCTACTCTTGAAAAATCCTTTGGGTTTTTTTCCCCTTCTCCAGCTCAATTTGTAAATGGAGGAAACTGAGGCAAACAGGGTTAAGTGACTTGCCCAGGATCACACAAGAACTAGGTGAGACAGGATTTGAACTCAGATCTTCCTGACTCCAGACTCTGCATTTTATCTACTTTATCACTTAAGTATCTCCCCTGCCTTCCCCCCCCCAATACTCAAATATCATCAACAGGCTTCTGGCAAAAAACATATTCCTTCTCCTTAATACAAAATGCAGAAGAAAAGAGTTGTGACTTTTTGAAATTGTTAGGTATTAAATATAAATTTCCTTTTGTAAAAATTATGCTTTGTTAATACTAACCAATGTCTACAGATGACCATAACATAAGCACCTTTTAAAATGTACAAAGAAAATTTTAAAATTTATTTGTTTTCTTCTATTTATTTGAGTGGCACTATAAGGGATTTTTCAGGCTTAGATAAATATGTGAAAATGTTTAGGATTCCTAACTTTTGTGTATATACATGTGTATATGTGTGTGCATATAATTTATATAACATCTTCAAGCACTGTGCCCAAATGGAAAATAAGAAAGAATAATGACTAAATGGGTTTTATTTATTGGATTCAAATCCTATTTCCACTCACTATTTATGTAACTTTAGACACATCATTTAAACTCCATCTCTGCCTCAGTTTCTCATCTTTAAAATGATGGGATTAGACTAAATGATCTCTAAGGCTTCCTCAGGGCAGCTAGGTTGTTCAGTGGATAGAGCACCAAGGCTAAAGTTGGGAAGACCTAAATTCAAATTCTGCCTCAGAAACTTACTAGCTATGTGACATTGGGCAAGTCATTTAATCCTCTTTGCCTTCATTTCCTCATCTGTAAAATGTGCTGGAGAAGGAAGTGCCAAACCATTCCAGTATCTTTGCCAAAACCCCTCAAATGTGGTCCCAAAGAGTCTAACCTGAGTGAAAAACAACTGAACAACAATAACAAAAAGGATTCTTCCTACTCCAAATCTATTATCCTCAACTGCCCAAATGAAAGAGACTATCGGTGTGTGTTAGAGCATCAGATGGCTACCAGCTTGAGTTATGGGGATGGGAGTAGTTCAAAATATCACTTCAAGATGACTGCATGCTAAATCACTAAATCTAATGTGTGCCAGTCTATATATGTATGTATGTATGTATATGTGCCAAATAAATGCTTATTCCCTTCTTCTTGAGATAGAGATTGAGATCTCCTCATTCAATTTAGAGAAAGCAGCCAAAAGTTGGCAAGGGAAGGAGAAAAGGAACTGACTTCAGATGGGCATAGCGTGGGAAGGAAAAAAATAAGGTAATCAAATTATTCCACTTGGACCAAGAAGAACCACTGGTAAAGAGAAACGACAGTCCAGTCTGTGCAATGGCATTTATGAACAGTGTGGGAGTGAGGTTGCTCCTCTGACCTTACAGAAGGCTAACTTCCTGTAATGCTCCCCACACCCAGAAGGCACAAAGAGGGTCAATACTGCAAAGGTTGAGAGCCAGAAAAAGTAGCAAAATGAATGCCTTCAATTGTCTAAAGCCTCACTGATTACTCAGACTAATTTAAGAAATAGCAATACTTATAATGTTTAGTTTTGTTCCTTCAGATTTCGATCTGCCTTTTAATGAAAGGAGACAAATCAATTATCTCCATAATTATATTGGAGATGTCCAAGATTTTGTTTGTCTAGACTGATCTGCTACAAAGAAAAACAGAAATAAAAGTACTGATAATGAATGAAAACAATCCCCTCTCACACAGCATGGAATAAGAAGGTACATTTATCTCATGGCTGGAGATATTAAATATAAACTTGGTATAGAACATAATAAATACTTTCAAATTATTTGAAATCTGTAAAAGAGATAAAATAGAGGTTAAGGATTTCTGAAGGCCATACAATCACCCTCAG
The DNA here is from genome assembly GCF_016433145.1 of Gracilinanus agilis. Taxonomy (NCBI): domain Eukaryota; kingdom Metazoa; phylum Chordata; class Mammalia; order Didelphimorphia; family Didelphidae; genus Gracilinanus; species Gracilinanus agilis. Next base: position 128,247,431 of record NC_058131.1, on the reverse strand, counting down.
TCTGCAAGGACTGAGTATAACATTCAGCAGTACTCCTTCATAATTTCTATATAAATTCACTGAATTATTGATAAAATCAAATTATATGATGATTTTCCTCTGATCCAACAGCACTCTCAAGTAATTATGGTAAAGTTGCCATGTAGGTAGGTACTTTTTCTCCAGCACTGTATATAATGAACTGAATAATTTTTAGGATATTTTTCCCTGTGACAGAATATAGGCAATTTCATCTTTAAAAAGCAATTATTAAAACTTTTATTAAGTATAAGGAACTGGATTAGGTGCTAGGGAATACGTGAAACTAAATATTTTCTTTTCAGAGGATGGCAGACAAAAAAAAAGGTTCACAAGATGAGTTCTGAAGTGAGCTCGGGTTCGCACATGATGGAAGGAGGGAGAGAATCCCAGACATAACTGACACTTGTGACTATATATTCTTTTTTTGGTAGACATAGGACATAAATCTTCATTACTTCCATTAATTAGTTAAAAGTTTTTTTAAAAAAATAAAATTTTTTGTTTTAGCTTTGTCTCTTAGCACCTAAAAGGAAAGTCATTGATATTCATTAGTATGCTACAAAATACCTCTGATTAAATAAATATGTATCTATGTAGTGTACATACATAAGTATATATAATAGGTTACAAAATATAGTAAATATTGATGTGCATGTTATCTATAATCTGGGTATTGTGCACATATATGTATGTGTGGTTTTATATATATATATAATTATCCCTGGTATGTGTATATTGCATATAAATGTATATGTGTATATCTATATGCATGCATATGCACATATACATGATATATGTTTTATATACATATATAAATATACTTAGCAGCTAGGTGGCACAGTGGATAGAGTGCTGGGTTTAGAACCAGGAAACCTCATCTTCTTGAATTTAAATAAGGTTTCAAACACTTATTAGCTACGTGATTCTGGGCAAGTCACCTAACCCTTCTTCCCCTAATCTACTAGAAAAAGGAAGTGGCAAACCATTCCAAACCATTCTTTGACAAGGAAAACCCAAATTGAGTCATAGGAAGTTAGACACAACTGAAAATTAAACAACAACCTACAAACACATACACATACATAAATGTCTTAGTAAATATATATAACGTATATATTCATATGCTACTTAGTAAATGTATTTGCCGATATATCTACTAAGATGTATTTTGTAACAAATAATTCCAATATGACAATGTGAGAATGACTCGATATAAAATATATACATGTCATATATACATTATATATACATAATATATAACTAATCTATAATATGCTCAATGTATTCCTATATATATGTCTGTGTATATATATATACACACATATATATATAGTCTTATCTCTAATAAGACTTGTTTTGATAATCCTGAAAGAAATACATGAGTAATGCTCATAATATACCTAATAGTATTGACCTTACTCATATTTAGAACTTAAGAAATAAAAGATAGCCTTCAAAATCAGATCCATTCAAGATGATAATCATGCTATGACTGAGAGCTTTACCTAAAAGTGAAAGGAAACATTTATGAGCATAAATAAAATATCTTGTTTATAGATATGAGCCAATAAGATGACCCTTTGAGCCAGATATAATTGAGCAGATGAAGAGAAATACTTAAATCAAGCATATTGATTCATGCTCCATTTACTAAATCACAGCATCATCTGCCCCCCCAAAAATGACCTCTCCCTAATTCTCTTGAGTCTTCCCAGTCACCCAGACTAGAAACCTCTGAATCACTTTCTCCTCTCATTTAACCTCCACATCCAGTAGTTGCCAAGTCCTATTAATTCTGCCTCCATAATATCCCTGTTCTCACTTTCCTATTTTCACTTAATCAACTATTCTAATTCAAGTTCTTATCACTTTCTCACCTGAACCATTTTAATAACCTGATATAGTAATTAGTCTGCTGCTTCGTCTCTCCTCTCTCCAATTCATACTACACTGCTGCCTATGCCAGCTTCTTAAGAAACTATTTTAATCATGTCATTCCTTTGCTCAAAAACTGTCAGTGCCTACAGAATATATTAATGAAAAGCTTTTATTATGACATTCAAAACCCTCCAAAATCTAGACACCAACTTTTAGCCTTATTTTACATGACTCTCCTTCATTTACATTCCATTCTAACCAAAACAAACTACTCACCTTTTCCCATTAAAATACAAATCTTTCTTTTCTATTCACATCAAAATTTGTTGTTTTTGTTTAGTTGTTTTTAGCCACATCTGACTGACTCTTCCTGACTCGATAGGGAGTTTTCTTGGCAAAGAGACTGGAGTGGTTTGCTATTTCCTTCTCTACCTCATTTTCTAGTTAAGAAAACTGAGGTAGAATAGATTAAGTAACTTGTCCCAGGTCACACAACTGTGTCTGAAGCCACATTTGAACTCAGGAAGATTAGTCAACCTGACTCCAGGTCCAGAACTCTCTTAACTTAACAAGCTACCCCTCACATCAGAATAACCTTCTTTATTTCTTAGAATTTCAAATTCTGTATCTTATAATGTCTAGATCCTAGAGATATATCTTCTCATTCTCTGTATGATTTATCAATCAAATTAATGATATGACCAAGTTTGCCATTTGTTTGAATGTTTTGATTGGTCAATTCAGGCACAATAGTCATTCTGATAGCCATACTTTAAAAACTTTTATTAGTATAAAAAACATTCTGATAGCCATACTTTAAAAACTTTTATCAGTATAAAAAAAGATTTGGGATATTTCTACAGAAGAATGGAAATTCAATTCAATTCAGTAAATATATAGTACTTTATGTAAGCAAAGTTGTAGGCTAGAAAGTTTACTTTTTTTGGTGGGATAAACCATTTATACAAATGAATATGTACAATAAAATTTCAAGAGGGAAATAAATAGTGCTAATAACTAGGGAAAGGTTAAGGAAGTATCAGGAAAAGCCTAATAGGGGAAGTTGTGCCTTAACTGTACTTTGAAGTAATCTAGAGATTCTATCAGGCAGAGGTGAAGAGAAAGTACATTCCAGTCATAGAGAAATCACTTTTATAAAAACCTTGGAGAGTTAGGGGTGGGTAGGTTGAGAGGGGGACTGCTAGGGGATTGATTGAACTGTAACAGACAATGCAAGAAAGATGGAAACAATACAAAGGTTGGAAAGGTAAATGATGCTATGATACTATATTATATTCTATGCTAATAATTAGCACCAGTTTTTTTTTTTCAAATATAAAAGCACGGTGACAATATTAGGCTTGATTTGATCTCAAATGCGTCATAACATAATTTGCTCTACAGTTGATATGGAGTGTTTCTAGATTATATTTATTGTGAATAAATTGTGATAGGCTATAACTTTTAATCTTTTATTATTTCATTCTGAATTATGTAATGAACAAAAGATGAAATAATTGAGGAAACAAAGGTTTGATCTGAGCATATTGATTCCTTAACCAATGAATGCCAATTGCCTATCAAGTTGCGGCCAGGCCCCTTCCTCACTTTAGAGCTGGATGCTGAATAAAGGGGAAGACAGACTTTAATACATTAACTAAAAGGAAAAAATACAACATTAGGCATCTGATTTCTAACTGAACAAAAGATTAGGGACTTTCTAAGTTCAAAAGAGAGTAAACAAATACTCTTATCTTACTTTAGAAAAAGAAATATCCCATTCCTCCCCAAGTACTTGTGCACATTCAAAGGAACAAGAAACAATCAATAACTGGTCAGTGTGGGGCCACTTTTCAGACAAGACATACTGGTTGCTTGAGGCTTATAATTATAAGAAAACTTATAGTATCAATCTTAGGCTCTGACTGTGTTTCTGGTCAGTATAATCTAGGTCCTTGGTTTAAGGTCTCTAAACGGCAAGTAAGTACAGGTAGTCCAGTTTTGTAACCAGCAGGGATGGGTCCAAATAATGCGGTAAAATTGTCTCCCAATTCCCACATTGAATAAAGTTTTCTCATGGAAGCTGGACTAGACCTATAATTGAATAAAAAGAAAACCAAGCTAACTTTAGAATTGAGTCACAAGCTAGAATCAGTGTCATTTACTAGATTACCAAAATCAAGCACTTGCTGTCCTAATCCCTTTGATTCCTTCCACTATGTAAATTGGGAAAAAAAGCTTAAAAGTTAAGGTGGACCATTTATTACTTTTGTAACTTTGAACAAGTCGCTCACTGATTTGACCTCATTTTCCTCACATTCTGGGAAGAGTTGGACTAGATGGCCTCTAAGTTTGCTCAACTCTAAATCCATGAATTTTATGCATAATCTTTATCTCTAATATTTTTGATAACCCTGTGTATCATCACATAGTATAATTCATTTCCCTTGCCTTCCCAAAAAATATTAGGCTTAGGGAGAGCAGAGGTAGAGCATAGAAGCTAATTGCCATTCTTTCAGTCCTTTAGAATAACCCTGCGGGCATTTGGTAGATACTGACTAGAGGAAAAATAATTGAATTCTAGTTAACTTGCTGTCCTGAATGTATTGTTAGCATCCAACTCAAAAGAAAAGTCAGACTAGAAAATTTCACCATTCTGAGAAAATGAGATGGATAAAGTACTGATTGCTTAACTCTTATGTGTAGATAAGTTGTTCTAAATTCTTGGGTCATTGCATATCCTCTGTAATTGCAGTCATTAATTCTGCCAATCAATGTTTCTCAGGCAGAAGTGACTATAACATAATTTTCTGGCTAAAGATGATTACAGAAGCATGATAAGTTCATAATTCTCAAAAATCTCTATTGTTCAGTGAAAGAAAAAGTGAATAAAGAGAACTGACTGAGAAAAAAGATACAAAGAAAAGAGGAAATATAAAAGGTAGACCGAAAAAAAAAAACAATCATAGCCAAACAACATAGAATGAATCCAAAGGAAAGCAACAAATATCTAACAGGAAGAGATTAAGACTAAGGAGATTAAAAAAGAATAAAAGGAAGACTAAGAAGAGAAAGAAGGCTTAATGAATGAGAGCTTAACTCTGAAAATGAGAATGTTAAATACTCAGCATATGATCAGGTAGAAGGAAAATACTGGTAGAAAAATAAAACTCAGTATATTAAGAATTAGAAAGTAAAAATAATTGATAGACAAGAAAAGGAGTTTGAAATAGTTCTGTTTTATAATGTTATGTTTGCTTGAAGAATTTTTTAAAAGGAAACATTGAAAAAGAGAGAAATACTAATATTCACATATGAATATCATTAATATTTTCTTCAAGGAAAAAACTGGAATGTGAAAGCCATGTCAGACAGAATTCTGGGATATTTCACTAGGCTCTATACTTGATTTTGTATTATTTAAAATTATGCCAGGTATATTAAGATTAAATTTAATGGGTTTTACTGTAAAGTCATAAAATGGGTTTAAAAAATCAACTTTATAATTCAAGATGAGGGAAGCTTGGATAGAAAAGTAAATCATTTAAAGATTGGGTGCGGAGTTTAGTGGACTGCAAGAATAATGCATATTTAAAGCTCATGTAATTGTTGGTTATATGAAGAACAGTGGAGGACAGTAATGTTCCTTTTATACACTGCTCTGATTGGACATATATAAAACTCTGTTCTAGCTACTTTATTTTAGGAAGGAACATAAACTTGAGAATTACCAGAGTAGGTCAACAAGGAAAGAAAGAACCTCAAATTCATGCCATATAGTGAATAGATAAAGAAATTGGGTCTATTTAACTTGGAAAAGAGAAGATATGGAGTGGGATGGGGAGAGGTAAGAGATATCTTCAAATATTTTAATGGCCATCATGTGGAAGAAAGATTGGACTACTTACTACCTGTATGACCACTCCTTCAAAGGCTCCTTTGCTGGTTCTTCATTTATATCATCCCCACTCACCAAGGCTAAATCCTGGATTCTTTTCTTAAACTTTTCTTTCCTCCATGAAGTCAAAGTTCCAGCCATATTTGCCTCCTTACTGCTACTCATAAACCTCCATCTCCTGATTCTGTGCATCTGCCTGGAATGCTTTCCTTTTTCAGCTCCATCTGTAAATTTCCCTGGTTTCCTTCAGCATAAATACTACTTCTATAAATCCTTCCTACCCCATAGTCCTTAAGTCCCTTCTGATATTACTTTCACTTAATCTCTTTATTTTTTGGTCTACCTATCTATCTTGTATGTACATAGTTATTTAAATGTTGTCTCTTCTGGTAGAAGGTAAGTTGTATGAGAGCAAGGACATGGCTTTTGCTTTCATTTGTATCCCCAGCACTTACCACAGTGTCTGGCACATATTAATCATTTAATACATGTTTGTTGAGTGGCTAATTCTGCTTAGCCAAAGAGGAGAAGAACTAGTAGAAATATATGGAAGTTGCAAAGTAACAATTTTTGGCTTAACATCTGAAAAAAAACTCCTCCTAATAATTAGAGCTATCCAAAAGTAGAATGTTCAGCCTCATGAGATAGCAGATTCTCCCCTTCACCTACAAGCAAAGGGGCAATGAGTACTTTTAATAGACAATGTAGAGGGAAATCTATGGATTGAGGCTAAAGGACCTCTGACCTCTTTTCTAGCGCTGATATTCTGCAAAGTAGTGAATGATTACAATGATCACCATTTCTTCAAGAAATGTAACTGATAAAAAAAAAGAATTGTCATAAGAAAACGGCAAAGAGAGGGCAAAAACTGCAACAAGCAAATGTTTGATTCCCTTACCAAGGACCAGAAAAGTCAATGGGAATATCAATTTGGAATGTTCATTTGCAAAACAGAAGATAGGAGAAGTCTATAAAAGTCTTCTGTTACAAAGCAGCAATAATAACAAAAATAAGATTTCGGGGTCAGATTAAAAAAAAAGGATTTTGATTGTTCTTTCCAGGACTCCACTGATGGCATATGTTACAAGACAGACATTCTTTCTGCTTCAAATTTAGAGAGTAAAATCTCTCAATTTTATATCTGCTTTAACATCCACATTACATAACTTCTTAGGAGCATTTAAAGGAAATTATTTTTGAAAAACAATATATTCTTCACAGATGAAGGGAATTATCAAAATGTCAGTTAAGATTATTATCAAAAGATGAACAAGTATAGAGCGATTTGATCTACCATTGAGGGGAAAAGAAACAAGGAGTCTCATTGTCTTCCTAAAACAATTAATCTATTAATCTTTTTTCTGAGAGTATGTTGGTAGGCAAGAGAGACAGCTGGATTATATTAGACAATAGGCTATCCTCAGAGAAGATCATCAAGAAAAAATTGTATGCCACTTATTTATTACAGAGAGTGAGGGCTGTCTAAATAGGGTCTCAGACCCCTTTAGACAAGTAGAGCTTAACTGAGGGTCTATGTATTCCAACGGGATTTAAGGAGAAATTTCAGGAGGTCTAGAAACTTAAAAAGGAAAAAAAAATTACATTTTTATTTTCACAAACCTTTAAAAATATAATCATTTGTTATTCTGAGAAAGGATTCATAGGCTTCACTGACAGTAAAAGGGATCCATGACACAAAAAAAATTAAGAAGCCTAGCTTTAATTTCCCAGATTTGGCAATTTTGTGAAAGTAAATTCTTATCTAAATAATGCTCCTGAAAATTACTGTTGATATCTATATGGCTAGATTAGGCAGCAAGGTACCCGGAGAGAAAGACAAGAAAAAGGCAAATCAAAGCATCAGATCCTAATAGAGACAGCCCAGAACTCAGAGGGCAAGAGCCTTGGGATTAGAAATGTCTCTCAAACCACCAGACCTGTTTCCAGACCAACTCTATAGTCATCACTGATGGGAGAAATCATTGTGAACAGGTGTTCCACCTTCTTCATCACTACCAGAAACAACTGCTCACCAACTGCCATCATTATTTAGATATGCTGAGGAACCCTAAGACTGATAGCACCTCCCAGACCTGGGCAGGTCTTGCTGCCAACCAAATACTACACTCAGGGTAGCCAAGCAAGCCTGGCTGTAGCAACAAGACACTTCCATATCCAATAACTGAGAAAAGCAATACTTCCAGCCTAATGTTCTCAACTTCCAGCCTAGCGTTCTCAACCTAGGAAGCAATTCTAGTAGAGATGCAGACTAGCAACTCCTCCTGCAGGTGCTAGATACATAGCTTCTGAAGACCCAGAAAAGAAAGTTTATGCCACCGAAGTATTTCAAACAATTCAACCTCAAAAACTGATATGGTTTCAATAATGGAAATGACATTAAAGAAGAGGCATTAATATCTGCTTAGGTTCTGTAACCTAAGGACCATGAGACCTTTCCATCTTATTTGCATCTAAAACTTTCTATGAATTGTCTCCTCCATTCAAGTGTAAAGTACTTTGAAATCAAGGACTGCTTTATTTTTTATTTATTTGTGTCTTCAGCACCTTGCATATAGTAAGTACTTCATAAATATCTTATTCATTGACTTATTCATCCATTCCCATAGAAAGAGCAAGAGGTGACAGTCAGACTCTGTTCCATTAGTATTACATGTCAAAATAATGCCAGAAATATCCCCATAATGTTGAGTGGGCACTCTGTGGCAAATTATTTGGGTACATGCACAAAAATTGCTGAAAATAAGCAGGTATGGATTGGCAAAATGTATATTACTGGAGGAAGAACCCACATCAATGGCTTTACAAATCCATACTTATTTTGGAACATTAGAGTCTCCGTGTGAGCCTTCCTTTAAGGAAGACAGCTTTGAGGGATGGATAAGTATTTGTTACCTTAGAACTTAATAATCAGGCAAATTACAAAAAGCTTGCTTTTTAAATGTCTCCAAAGTATAAAACAAATTTAGCATCAATCAAAATCATTTAATAAGTGCCTGGCATATAATTAGTTTTATGTGTTATTATCATCAGTATTATTATTACTATTGCAATTATTGTTATCATTAGGACTAAGTGACAAGCATTGCACAAAATGTTAGGAATACAAAGAAAAAATGAAAACAATCACTGCCATAATTAAACTATATTCCGGTAAACAAGAAATAATCAGTGTCTTAAAAAGTATGAAAGTTTCATGACAATTTAAAAACAGTAGGTTGAACACCTTAAGAACTGAGAATTTTATTTTTCTGAGTTTCATTTTAATAAGGAGAATATTAAAGAAAAAACAAAGACAGAAAAATATTGATTTACAAATCAGGATGCTATGAATACAAGACTCAAATATTTGATATGGATCAAATAATGTAAATTAGTATTTTGAGATCTCACAGGCGGTACTGAAAATGATGTAGTTTTAATACAAGGAGAGCTGCCTCAATCCATCAATCAAGGTTATGTGCTTAGCACCTTGGAACTACATGAACTTGTCAAAGAATGTGACCAATTTTGTAACAAACATAGCAGCATATGTACATCCATGTTACACTGTGTTGCTATGATGAAAATGCTTTCCAAACTTTAAAATACTATCATGATGTGAGTTGTTATCAATCAATCAACAAATATTTTTTAAGTTTCTACTATGTGCTGACATAGTGTTACAAGGTAGGGGTATCCAGACTGAAATCAAACAATTACTACTTTCAAGGAGCTTCCATGCCAAGTGTAGGAGAAAATAAGAATGTGTGTGTGTGTGTGTGTGTGTGTGTGTGTGTGTGTGTGTGTGTGTAAAGAGAATAAATACAAATAAATAAAAGTAGGTAACTAAAAGATAAATTGGAAGGGCTCTAATGGTTGGCAGATCAGGAGATACTTCACATAAAACATAAAAGAAAGGGTTTTGAACCTTGCCTAGAAGGAAGAAAGGAATTCCATGAAAGGTGGGTGAGAAAAGAGGGAATGCATTCTAATCATGGAGAATGGTTAAGGCAAAAATATGTAGATATAAGAGGAAGTATGATATGTGAAGAAAAGATAAAAAAGCACAGTTTGGCTAAATCACACAGGGAGGGAGTAATGCAAATGAGGAAAGGAATGCAGGTTGAGAACAAAAACAAGAAAAGTAGTTATAGACCAATTTCCCTAATGAATCTTAATGCAGAATTTAAATTATATACTAGTAAGGAGATTATAACAATATGACACAAAGATCATACAGTATGATCAGGTGTTTTTTTATACCAGGAAATGCAGAGCTCGTTCAATATTAGGAAAACAATCAGTATAATTGAAAATATCAGTGACAAAACCAATAGAAATCATATGATTATCTCAATAGAGTCAGAAAAATCTTTTGATAAAATAAAGCATGTATTCCCATTAATAACACTATGAAGAGGGGGCAGCTGGGTGGCTCAGTGGATTGAGAGTCAGGCCTAGAGACGGGAGGTCCTAGGTTCAAATCCGGCCTCAGACACTTCCCAGTTGTATGAACTTGGGCAAGTCACTTGACCCCCAGTGCCCACCCTTACCACTCTTCCACCAAGGAGCCAATACACAGAAGTTAATGGTTAAAAAAATAACACTATAAAGCATAAGAATAAATGGAGTTCCCCTTAAAATGATAGGCAGTATCTAAAACCATCGGCAACATTATCTATAAGGGGGCTAAGCAAGAAGACTTCCCACTAAGATCAGAAGGATGGCCATCATCCACTATTATTTGATATTATACTAGAAATGCTAGCTCTAGCAATAAGAGAAGGAAAATAAATTGAAGGTCTTAGAATAAGCAATGAGGAAAAGAACTCAAACTTAAAGAATCTTAGAGAATCAACTAAAACTGGTTGAAATAATGAACAGCTAGCAGAGTTGCAGTATATAAAATAGGCCCCACATAAATCATCAGCATTTCTGTATATTATAAAACAAAGTTCAGAAGTAAGAGTTAGAAAAAAATCATCTTTAAAATAACTATTGACTATGTAAAATACTTGGGAGTTAACCTGCTAAGACAAAAACCATATGAACACAATTATAAAATAATTTCAATACAAATAAAGTAAGATCTAAACAAGTTGAGAAATGTTCATTGTTAATGGAAAGGCTGAGCTAAGATATTAAAAATAAAAATTCTACTTAAAATTAATTTAATTATTCAGTACCATACCAGTCAAACTAAAATAATAATAATAATTTTACAGAGCTAGAAAAAATAATAACAATTCAGCTAGTAGAACAAAAGATCAAAAAATCCCTTGATAAGGGAATCAATTTTAAAAATGTGAAGGAAATAGCCTAGCTATACCAGATATCAAAGTATACTACAAATGGTCATCATCAAAACAGTCTAATGCTGGCTAAGAAAGTGATGGATCAGTGGAATAGATTAGGTACATAAGGCAAATCACTTTGACAGTAATGTACAGAGTGGACTAGAGTGGTTAGAGATTTGATGAAGGCAAAACAATTAAGAGGTTTTTGAAATAATCTAGTTGAGATGTGATAAAGGCTTGAAGTACAGTGATAGCTGTATGAGGAGAGAGAAGGGGCTGGTTGGATACTTGAAAAAATTTTAGTAGAAATAGCAAGATTTGGCAGGTAATTAGACATGTGAGCGAGGGAGAATGAGAGACAAGTTATGAGAGTTGGGAACTAGAAGAATGGTGCTACCTTAATAGAAATTGGGAAGTTTGGAAGAAGGGTAGGGTTGAAAGAGGAAAACAATATGTTCAGTTTGGTATTGTTGAGCCTGAAATCCCTGTTAGACATCCAGATGAAATGTCCAACAGGAAAGCATTGATTCAGGGTGAAGCTCAGAATAGAAAGTGGGCTGCATATATATCTGAAGTCATCTACATCGTTATTGTTGTTTAGTCTTCTAGGCATGTCTGACTCCTTGTGGTGTCATTTGGGGTTTCCTTGGCAAAGATACTGGAGTTGTTAGCCATTTCCTTCTCTGATAGATGAAGGCAGAATTAAGTGACTTACCCAGGGTTACAGAGGCCAAATCTGAGCTCAGGTCTTTCTGACTCCAGGATGGGAAGTCTATCCACTACACCCCTTAGCTACCCATCTGTAGAGATTTGGTCATAAAACATGAGGTCACCAAGAAGGAGAGGCCGGATAAAGAAAAGAAGAAAGCTGGAGGATACAGCTTTCTTTTGCTTTTGTCTTTAAATCTTCAGCCCATAGTCAGTATCTAATACATGTTGTTCTCCCACTCTTCAAGAACCCATGGAGTGGTTTGCCATTTCCTTCTTCAGTTGATTAAGGCAAACAAAAGTTAAAAAGAAGTTAAGTGGCTTAGCCAGGGTCACCAAGGGACTAAGTGTCTGGAGTAGATTTGAATTCAGGTCTTACTAATTCCAAGTCCAGCATTCTATCCACTAATCCTCTTAGCTGCCTCCAAGGCTGACAGAAGTTAAGTGATTTGCAGGGGATCATATAGCTAGTGAGTGTCTAAGACCAGAATGGAACTTAGATCTTTCTGACTCCAGACCCAGTCTCTCATCTGACACTTGGCAGGTGTTTAATAATCCAATTATTTTCTTTCATCTTTCCATCATACCATCATACCATCTTTCATAAGTATTTTTTGCATAATCTCTAAACTTCTTTTTAAGGCAATCCTATTAGGAACATTGCTGGCTTAGCATATAGCCCCTAAGAGGTAATTACTTTGAAAGACAATGCTATTTGCATGCATAAAAACAGGTACTATTTTTAAGCATCAGGTCTCCTCAGAGGTTATTTACTATGTATATATTTTCTATGTATTTGAAAGACATAATAGAAAGGTGCTCCAGGGTTTGAACAAGTCCCTAAGCCTCTCAGCTTCAGATAACTCAAGAGGAATGAAGGTAGTATATGATCTGCCAGTAGAAGGGATTTCCACTCTGACAAAATCATAGGTGTTTGGCATATTGTTCTGTTATTACATTTGATGAAGATGTCCTTTTATCTTAGTTTAGTTTACACACATCACTGTGTCAGAACTTTCTTAATCTCTTGCCTTTGAAGGGAAAAGGCATTAATTTATGAGTCATGATTATAATAAAACAATATAATTATAAAATTTTAGCAATTCAAAATGAAGAGAAACAAGTTCTTTTGGAGTTTTTTGTTGTTTTAAGGAAGGACAGTTGAGTTTTCCAGGTAACTGAAGATTTACCCTAGTTTTTTTGGTAGACATTTTTGTAAAAAAGGTTGTTTATTATTTTTTTAAAAAAAGGGTTTTCACTTAGCTACTGAATCAAGCCAATGATTCAAGACAATTCCAAAAGGACATATGATTTTTAAAAATGCTACTGACCTTCAGAAAGAGAACTGGTGAATTCTGAGTGAAAACTGGTCTTGTTCACTTTTTTTTCCTGTAACAGCTAATACGGAAATATGTTTTGCATGACTTCACATGCACAACTGATATCATATTACTTGCCTTTTCAATGGATATTGGAGGGGAGGGACAGAATTTGGAACTCTTTTTGTTTCTAAATGAATGCTTAACATAAGTTAATTAAACAAAAAATAAAAGTCTTCCTAAAATGTGCTGATGACCTTAACATTTTCTGCATGTTTTAGAATCATTATTTACCTCAGTTTTTACAGCACACTGAAAGGATAGCTATAGATGCTGGCCAAGATGGTGAAAGATACAGGGCTCAATGGTTATTAGCTAAGTTAATCAGCCTTCTTAAAAACAATTCCCATTGTTAACTTGCTTTCTTCTGATCGCTTCTAAAGGTAGAATAAAATATGCATAAGGACATGATTTCTGTGAGAGTGTAACAAAAGCCTTCCTAAAAAAGTCAGAGAATCAAAAACTAAAATAGTATTCTTTCAAGCAATTTTCTTGCCCACCAAAAAATAATCTTTATAATTTTTATCAATACTCTACAAGCTCCCAGAATCACTGAAATGACTACAGTCTCTGCATCACTAAAACAATGAGCCAGGGGCACCCAATACCAGCTTGCCTTCACTCTTCTCAATCATTCATTGTGTTTATGAGATAGAAAAGCATTTCAAGACTAATCCTCAGGTGCTTTCTGGATGCCTTACTCCAAGAGCTATAAATTTTTCATCGAAAGAAGATGATATCTTCTTATGTAGCACCCAGAAACAATTTTCTCCAAGTTGTTCTTTTTTAAACCCTTACTTTCTGCCCTAGTAACAATTTGAAGACAGAAGGGCAAGGGACAGGCAATTGGGGTTAAGTGACTTGCCTAGAGCTAGGACATATCTGAGGCCAAATTTGAACCAAAGTCCTTCTGACTCCAGGCCCAGCACTCTATCCACGGAATCATCTAACTGCCCCTAAGTTCCCCTTTAATATTGAACAAAATTAAAGGCCCAGACAATATTTAAGATTGCTTTCCAATGTTACTCAAGCAAGACTGAAGGAAATATATATATGAATACATAAATCACTTTAATACTAAAATTTTATATCCTGAGTATGAATCCCAGTTTTGTCACTTACTATTAGTAGAACCTATCTGGTCTGTTATTGAATATACAAAAAAGATAATAGATCCAAAAAGGTAAAAAAAAAAAAAGTATCTTTGTTGATTCTTGAATTAATTTTTGTTCCATAGGTAACAAGTAAATGTGTGATAAACTTGAATCCAAAAGTTCAATTTTTACCACCATAAAGGCGATGCCAAAAATCTACATATCCAACCTCATCTCTCTCTTGATCTCCAATACTACATTGGCAGCTGACTACTAGATATCTTCAATAAATGTCCTAAAGGTATTTCAAACATATGTCCCAAATGGCTTTGATTAGCTTTGCTCCTAAACTCACCTCTTCTCCAAGTTCACCTAGGTCCATTAGGAAAACCAGTATCCCTCCAGGAATCTGGGTTCAAAAGATTTAAGTGATTATGTATTCCCCTATGTCAATAAATTCTCCTTAATAATTGGCTACCAACTTATTTCAAGTATCATAAAATATCTTTCTTTCATTCCCTTTTCTCCACTTACTTTGGCACCACCATCATCAATTCTCACCTGGACTTTTATTCAGGGTGCTTTCATTGGTCTCCTTGTTTCCAGTTTCTTCCCCTCTCCAACCCATTTTGTATCAGCTGCCATATAATAGTATCTATGTCTATAACCAGGTTAAAAAACCTGCAGTGTCTCCCTATTGCTTCTATGATCAAACCTAAGTCCTTCAATCTGGCATTTAAGACTATTCAAAATCTGACTCCAATTTACACTTCTAGCCTCTGTTCACATATTCATATATTCTACATTCCAGTGACAATGGACCACTAGTTATGCTCCAGACTTGAAATTTAATTTTCCAAGTCTTTGCATTCTCCCAAGCTGTCTCCCACACAGGAAATGTATCCTTTTTTTCACCTCTTCCTAGGCTACCTCCATGAACCTTTTTCTGATCCCTGTAGTTGTTAGTATCTTCTCCTCATTCTCCAATTACCTTATATTTACTTTTATGTATACATATATATGTATATGTATACATATATCTTCTCAATAAAATCAAAGTACCCTGAAGATAAGAATTCTGTTGTTTTTGTCTCTGAATCTTAGTGCCTAGAATCATGCTTTGCACATAGTAGGAATTTAATAAATATCTAGATTTAATTTAATTTAAAACTCTGGAGTAATGACATTTTCAATAACCAAAAGTTTTGATTTATTCATGCATACAGCATTATTACATGTAAGAAGAGTCAACCTTTCCTTATATGGTTTAAGTCTGGAGGGATCTGATTCACTGACACCTGCCAGGTATTAGTATTTGGCAAGTAGCACCAAAATAGCCTGGTTTTATGAGCACTGTAAAAACTATTCAGGATCTGGGAATAGAATGTACTCAGAAATGAATTCTCTAAAACAGTCACAAATTTGTTCCACAGCATTGGGTTGTGCTTTTTCATCAGCTATATCTATCATATCTTTGTTGCCAGTCACCCCTTTGAAAATACAACCTAGTCAACTGAATTTGCTTATAATCACACTCATAGCCCCAGAGTTCATATCTTTCTGTGGACAACTACTTATTGAGAAAGTAAATTATTTCTAGGATTTGTAAAACATAAATAATTTACATAGCATCCCTTTCTAAGCTGCAATATCATATATAGTACATGAACCAATATTATCCTGATCCACTGATATGTCCTTCTGCTCATCCTTTCTGAATTATATGTCCATTTTCTCTTGATATATTATTTTTTTCTTTTACATTTTGCCTAATTTGGCAGAGAACAGAAGAATTTGGGATATATTCAATTTTTTTATGCTTGATTTGCACTGTTACCTAACACAGTACACTAATACACACAAGTCACTTAAATGTTTCTCAGTTAATGAATGCATGAATGAATATGGGATATAGAGGTCTACTATATCACAAATAAATCATGGATATATAAAAATGTATTAAATTCTTTCTATGTGCTAAATCTTGGTTTAAGCAAAGCGATATAAAAAGAAAAAAATCAAGAGTCCCTGATGTCAAGTTTATTCTCTAACTTGGAGAAACAACACAGAAAGGTCAGCAGTAGGGCAAAGGGAAAGGGCAAAAAGCCCTCCAACAGCAGGGACTCGAGGTTCTTAGATTATATAGATTGTTAGGACAACAGTGCCAGGGAATAGCAGAGGATAAAGTCAAGACAGATAGAGAGGTCTGGAAACAGTAAAGACTAAAGGCAAGAAAGAAAGAGACAGTAGCAGGACAGTAGCAGACCAAGTAGCCTTCATTCTTATCAGAAGGAACAGAGTTGTTAACTCCCCTTTCTCCAGAGGCTTGAGAACAGTAAAGCAGCCTGAATGAAGGGGAAAAGCAAAATAGGAGGTCTCCTCCACTGGTAGAAGGTCTTCCCGTTAATCCTCTGTTCTGGGAAGGAAGAAAGGCAGGAGGACAGAGTGACTTTAGCAACAGTGGCTCTTCCCACCCTTATCCCAACAGTTCCACGTGCCTTCTCTGGGCATTCTGGAGATACTGTGTACCTTCAGGGGCATCAGATAAAAATGACTTACTGGTATCTGATTGTTTATAAAGTAAGGAATGCCAATTTCTCTCTCTGTCTCTCTCTCTCTGGGTCTGCCTCTCCCTCCCTCTCTCTCTCTCTCTCTCTCTCTCTCTCTCTTTCTCTCTGTCATTCTGACTCTGTCTGTCTGTCTGTTTCTCTCCTCTGTCTCTCTGTATGTCTCTGTCTCTCTCTCTGTCACACAACACACACACACACACACACACACACACACACACACACACACACACACACATATAGTCAATCACTCAACTAGCATTCATTCATTAAGTACTTACTATGTGCCAGGCACTGTGCTAAACACTGGACATACAAAAAAAAAAAAAAAGGAAAAAAAAAAGTCCTTGCTCCCAAGGAATGCAGAGGCCATTGGGAGAAATAACATTTAAACAACTAAATGCAATAAAAACATATACAGACTAATTGGGCATAGTCTCATAAGGTTAGACCCCTAAGAAGGACTGGGAAAGGTTTTTGGGAAGGCGGGACAAAGACACAATGAAGGAGCTGTTTAGATAGGCAGGAGGAGAATGAAGAGGAAAAATATTGTCAGGAAAACCTAGAGAAGAGGGTATCAGAGATGGTAATCGATATAGACAAACACCACAGAGATCTAAAAGAAAAACAGTCCAAGAAAAGGCCACTGGATTTGGTCAATAAGAAATCACTGATAACTTCAAAAAGATTAATTTCAATGAAAGTAGAAGATGTATTCAAAAGCTGGATTACAAGACGAGAATGAAGGCACCATCAAATACATACACAGAATAGAGAGGCTCCAGCCTAGAAGGGTGCAGCATTAAAGAGTTGATATCAGGTTGTTTTCCAAAGACTGAAGCACTCTTATCATCTGTCTTTATTTCCGATTCTTATTTTTGCTGTTTGCTACCTTAAGTCACCTTATTCTAATTATTTTCAGTGCTGTAGTCCTCTCTCAGATCTGTTCCTGGTTCCCAGAATTCCAAATGAGTTCTCTCATATCCTAGAACTTCCCTCTGCAACTGGGTTCTCCTCACCCTGAAACATTCAATTACTCCTCCAATCTTCTCAAATAGTGTATCTTTCTGTATGACCTTTTATTCCATTGATGAATTTTTGGAAGATCCATTTTAAAGAGCAACCTAAACCAGCTTTCATTCCTCTCCTAGACCTGTTCCTGACTTCCAGACTTCAAAAGTATGCCCCAGTACCTGTCCCTCCACCTTCTCATCCCTTTTTTGTTCCCTTTTGTGTACTGTCTTCCCATAAGAATGTAACCTCTGGAGAAAGGGACTGTCTTTTTATTTTTAAGTGTATATTATAATTCCTATCACTTTCCACTAACACATGACTTCTTCCTAAATAGAAGTCCTTCCTTGTAACAAATAAATAGAGTATGGTCAAATAAAACATGCCAACGCATTGGCCACATCTGAAAAAGTACATCTCATTCCTCACTTCCAGTCCAGAGATGCTTCATCTTCAGTCTTTTAAAGCATGACTAGTCACTGATTAGGTATATACAAAATTCTGAAGCCTTTCATTGTTTTCCTTTACATTGATGTGATTATATAAATTGTTCTCCTAAATGTTTCCAGTTCCCTTCCCTCCCTTCCTTGGTTCTGTCATTTCATTTTGCATCAGTTCATACAAGTGTTCATAAATTTCTCAGAATTCTTTACATTGGACATTTCTTATAGTGCAATCATATACTTTTTCATTCCTTCTTCACAATTTGTTCAGCCATTTGCCAAATTTATGGGCACCTACATTGTTTCTAGTTTTACAAGTATACAAGTATACTTGCTACAAGTATAGTTATAAATATTTTTGAACATGTGGGTCCTTTCCCAAGACCCTAAAATTTTTAAAGTTATCCTAGTGAAACATAAGATCTGGTAGGTTCTACCAAGCTGGAAAGGCTTCAAAGAACAGACTTAATAATGGACTATATGTCTTTTGTCCAAGGAAGATCAGAGAGACAGCATGAGGTCAGAAATCACAGAAACACTTGAAAATCAACTACTAATTTGTATAGGGGTTATAATCTACATCAGTAGAATAATAATGGAAATAGTAATACTAGCTAACATTCACATAATGTTTAAGCATTTTATAAATATTAATCTCATTTTATTGTCACAACAGTCTTGGAAGGAGATTACTATTATTCCTTCCCTTTTACAGATTAAGACAAAGTACACAAAAGTTAAGTCACTTGTCCATAGTCACACAGCTAGATAAGTTTCTGAGGCAGGATCTAAACTCAGGTCTTTCTGACTCCAGGTCCAGTGATATACTTATTTGCTGCCTCTAGGAGAAGAACACACACTGAAAAAAATTAATTCCCCGGCAAAGGACTATTTTATAAACTATTGATAGTAAAAATTTCAATTTTTAAAGAAAGTAGAGAAAGCAAATGAACAGTTCAAAAATGTAAACGTAAAATAGCAATTATACAAATTCCCAAAATTAATGTGATCTGCATGGCAAAAAATGGTTTGAGTATAACATGGATTATGCAAACTATTTCTAATCTTACATTAGGAAAAGGTAAATAATTTAAGAGACTAACATTATCATCTAACCATAACACCCTATTTAGTTTTAAAATATGTTACTGAAATCCAAGAATATCAGACTTGGGGAAAAAATAGTTAAGTTTCTAAAACAGGTAGATTGCCATAGAAAATTGTGTGTTAAATGAGAGGGAAATAAGTTGCTTCCCCACAGACAATCTTTCTATATTTAAAATTCATAGTGAGTGAAGTGGGGCACCTGCAAGGAAGTTGGGACAAAGATACAATAAAAAACACCAAGGCACAACTGGAATCAAATTGAACAAATGCTGAATAAATCCCTGATTGTGGGAAAGCGAGAGTGGATAGATGGGCATTTGGAATTGTGCATGCTAGATCGAAGCTATCCAAAAGGGGTCATTCAATTTGAACCCAAATGTAATACATCTCACAAGGGAAGAGGTAGAGCTATCAAAAATAATGAGCCCTGGAAATAGCTACCAAGAAGACTAATCAGTTTATTCTACATGTTCATCCTATGTGGGAAAGACTGGAATTCACATGTCAGTCTTATCAATCACAATTCGTCCAGTATTTACATTTAGTCAATTTAATCACTTAACAGCTTTAATAATTTATAGATAAATGGCTCAAACAACTGATTAAGGCTGTGACTATGCAGCTGATATAAGGAAGAAGGGGGAAAAAACCCAGTGAAACTAGTTATTTGATATTCTATAGACTGCATAAAAACACAGTTGTTTGACTGAAATCTTTACTTTTCAGTCAATAGTTAAGCTATCAATATGAGCTCATATATATACAAGTAATAAAATTATAAAATAAAGCGGACTTTGTTTAGAATACTATGAAATTAAAAGTCCCTTACAACTTATCAAACATAAGCAATGATTTTCAAGTAATTCCCCATGAAAGAATGACATGATTCAACACATGGCTTTAATGAGAATACCTATCTGAGTAACCGGATGGCACTGAAAATCTCTATGACCTATGACATCTATAAGATAGCTATGCCATATTTTGAAAATTTTGAACTTAATGTAGCTTTTTAGAGCATGATATTCAAAAGATATTCAAAAATCCTAACATATTTCTGGACAAATTAAATATTTTCTATATCTATGTTTTTAATGAAAAAAGTAAAATAATCCACAGAAAAAGTTTAGGATATTTTTATTTCGGTGACAAGGGATAATTATCACTCTCCTACATGTACCTTTGCAAGAAATGACAGAATCGTAACAGCTGAGTTACAGTTTAAACATTATTTTAAATAAGTTCCTTTTTGGTTGAAAAAGATGAAAAATATCTGTTTTTTTTACTGCAAAATCAAAGTATTCTAATAGTTACTTATTTTTTCACATATAACAAAATAAATATTCTTTCTCTCAAAAATGCTAAGTAATTTTCCTCAAATTCTTAAAAATTGTCAGTGGCTATGAAAAATAGAAAGTCCACAAGTAAATAATTTCTCCTAGGATGACCATGTCTGAAAGCAATAATTCTCCAAACTTTTACTAACATGTGGTTTTAGACTCTTGCATTAAGAATTTGATGAATAGATTTTTTTTTAATTTCTAAATATTTAAATCCATACTTAAGTCTTGAGAAAAGCAGAAAATGTGGAGTTGTCACATTACTAATTTCCACATATCATTTCATTAAGGGCTTCAAGAATAATTTTGATAAACTTTCAAGAAAAAGATAAAGCAGATAATTTAACTTTTTGGTCTTATTTTAATATACTTTTTAAAAGTCAACTCTCTTCAATGTCATCTTGAAATATTTGTTCTGTATGTATCTACTCACTTACTAACTAAAGGAAATAGAATAATTCAACAAAATGTCAAAGTGGCAATTATAATCGGGCAAATTTACACTAAGCCTGTACCTGCAATTTTATTATTAAGAAAAAAAGCAAAACTCCTCACACGAGAAATGTGTAGTTTGCTCCATCAGACAAGCAGTGCAAAAGAACAAATCGCTCCCTCAGATCTATCTTTATTTTACAACAGTTACACGTGCTCACAGCAAATATTACCAAAAGGATCATTAATTTCAAAATCAGAATAGCTACAAAATAAAACAAAAAACCACAAAAAACCCCAGCCACAATGCCCCAAAAAAAAAAAAAAAACCCACAACAAGAAGCTTGGGATAAAGATAAATTCAAAGGTGTAAGATAGTTTTAAATAAATTATTTGGAAGGTACCTCAAAGGAACCATTTTTTACTAAAATCAGTGCCAAACTATAGAGTCTAATAGCTTCTTTTATTGCCTTGGATTTTCTATAATTGGAATATAGTTAACAAAAAGCTACTACAGTTAAACAGCAAGTCAATAGTAGATATACTGTTGGTGTCAAAAAATAGTCTCTGTTCCATATCTGCCTAGATGCATGCATTATTAATCATTAGGGAAAACTAGAAACAGGACTTTGAAACATCATCTGCCCAATGCATTCAACAAATCTATTTTTAAAAGAAAAGATTGCTATGAAACCTTGAATTCTACTCACGATTCGTTTTTTCAAAATGCATTTACTTACCTGAAATGACGGAGAGAGGTTTGGTACTTTACCAAGTCAGAAGCAAGCTCTTGAGAGCACTATTGATTTAAGGTTGCAAAGTATAACTGCAATCACAGCTCTTTAGTAAGCCTCAAGGTTTCAATAAGGGAGGGAGAGGAGAGAATGGGAGGTTTCAGAATGAATAGCCACAACTCAGCCAGTGATTGTAACAATAACAATGGTTGACTGATGGGCAGTACCATACCTCAGTCCTCCAATGTGAAGCCAGTCAAAGACAGAAAAATGAGAAAAAAAAAGTGTGTACTTTTCTCACTGCTTGGCAGAAAAGCAAAAGTTGCACTTTTTAAAAATGGGTATGGTGAAAATAGGATCATTGCAAATACTAAGAATTGCTCCTTATGACAGGTTCGGTTTACTGTTCAATGACAAGGATTTGGGCATTTGGTCTAGGTTCAAATAGATGATGCACCTGCTCATGCCCTTCTCTAAAACAGTCTGTATGCTTAGGTAAAATTAAAGTAGACAAAGAAATTAAAAAGCAATAATAACAACAACAAAAATAGAACCATAATAACTCTCGATTATTCAAGAAGCCGATTATCCAGTTCTGAGGACAAAAACAGACAAAAATTTTGTTTCAACTTTCCCCTTCTGCCACCTTCTGGCTATATTCCTCCCCTACAATACCTAGAAGAGATAAGGAGGGTTCAGAAAACTCACTTAATGTGGGTAGGTGTTAGGGATCCTAATACATATTTTGACAGAAAGAAAATGCCTAAAATCAGGGTGAGGGCAGAACTGCAACTGTTCATTCTACCTTTGGGCATATTTTACCTGGATAACTAAAAAAAATGTCTTTTTGCATCTTTCAGAATGATGATGTGTTTCTTTGTGCTCTTACTCACACCATAACCTGTCCCCCACCCCACATTAAGAAATATTGTAACATTGGTTAGATTTCCAAATGTACCCTTTGTGTTAATTATTATAAACAATATTCCTTTATTGGACTCTAGTAGTGAATTTAACAATGACATTAAGACACTGCCTAGGTATACCCAAGGTGCCTGAGAACAATCACGGAATCACGAGGGCCCCTTGCTATCTCTACTTTCATTTCTAATATTGCAGTATGCCTGATTTCTAGGAATCCTAACATTGTAAAAGCAAATTAGATTTCTACCAAGAGGAGCATTTCGTGCTTTTATTCCATTCTGTAAGTATTTACTCAGCACTATGCTCTGTGCCTTTGGAAATACAAAGTCAATATATGATACAGTCCCTGCTTTCAAGGTGTTTAGAATTTTGTTTAGAATTTTCATAATTCCCAAAGTGATGGCTATGCCATCAATAATCATTTCATGTTAGCATTGTTCAGACTGTATAGAAATAGCACAAGCTAAGATGTGGTAATGTCATAACCAGTGAAATCAGTCCAAGTCTCCTAGCCTCACAAATATAACATCCTTCTATACATCAGAGTAGACTTGGAATTGGGAAATCCACTGTCTATCCATTGTCTATCTCCTGGACCCTGTCCATATTCATTCCAACCATGGCTAGGAATAGGTTGGAAAAGAGATTTGAGAGTAAACTGAACAAGGCAAACAGTTGCAGTCCTAAGAGCTATAGCTCTCACAGGCACATAACATCACCATATCATAGTCATCTTGGTCTCTCTAACCTTCTTTATGATGCCATTTTTTAGCTACCAAAATTTTTCTTTTAATTAGTCTGTATTTATAGTATAGAGTCTATTGACAGGATAAAATTCAGCTCGGACAACTTCTAATCTAACCATTAATAAAAGTAAGAACTTGTATTTTCTGCTTCTTGTCTTCTTAATACAAGTAAACTGAAAATTATTCAATTTTTCTTAATGGCTAAGTGTTACCAATAAATAAACATCAATTGTGTTGTGTAATAATATATTTATGTTCTAAAAGGTTTTTAATACATGGAGGACTACCTGAGTTCAAAATTAGCCTCAGACACCTACTAGCTATATAACCCTGGGCACCCTGGCTGCTTCACCTTTCCTCATCTGTAAAATAAGCTGGAGAAGAAAATAGCAAACTACTCCCGTATCTTTGTAAAGAAAACCCTAGAAGAGGCCATGAAGAGTCAGACAAGGCTGAACCAATAATAAACAACAAAAATGTATACTGCTATAATACAGGGTCTCTGATTGCTATGATTTTTTAATTCTCCCATCATTTTTATATTATTTCTCTTTCTCTTCTGTTATCTGAAAAAAATGACAATCATTTCTTGGTATTTCAGTTTATTTGCTTCTAGCTATCCCCTCTTAAAATTTATTGCTTCTGATCTTCGGTGGAAACTAAATCATGAAACTTGTAACAATTGTGTGCAAAGTAGAAGTAAAAAGTCTTTAAGTGAAGACATGAGGTCTTTTTCAATGAGTAAAAGTTCTTAGCTTTAATATATGAACTTTATGGTAGTTATTCTGATAACTAAAACAAAAATCCTTCTTGTCCCTGCTTGCTCCCTTCATCTCAGCTAAATTCTAGATAGCCGAGATTAGCAGAGAAGTAACCTCTATAAAAGCAAGATATCATTGTAATTTAAAAGTACACAAAAGAGTAGGTATTAATGCAAATCACAGGTCCCAGAGGAAATGTTATCCACTCTATTTCCCCAATTATATTTACATAGTATATTTCTTTGATAAACTACAGAGGCAAACCTGTTTTCTGATTCAAATCACCAAGGACTTTGCTCAAGAAGCAATAGATTTTCTTGATTCTACACTAAGAAAGTGATAAATATTTTTCAAGCATAGGAAAAATCCTTTGGATATGCTTTTATCTCTCTCTCTTTTTTAGAGAGAATGTATGGGTAGAAAACTGGAAGAATTGTCCTACTGAGCCCTACATGTCTCCCACCTCCTTTTTTGATTCCAAAACCAACAAAACAATATGTTACAAGTGGTAACAATAACAGGAGTCAAAGAAAAGTTTCTCAGCAATCTTATTCTAATGGCTGCCAAGCTAACGTGGGGGACACTACAGTAAATGTTGCAAACCCAGGCTTTGCTGTGTTCCTAAACATTTGAGAGTAAATATTATTTGAGGGAAAAAAACTATCTTGAATAATATATATCTATAATGAATTAACATATTTTTCAGTCATCTTCTATTATATTTGTTGGCCAAATAGAACACTTACTACATTGTAGTATATGAAAATAATTATCAATAACATGAGTCAAAGGTAAAAATAACAAATAGGAGATACTTCTGTCCCCAAAGTCAGTAAGGGATTTCTGATATAATGAAATACAAAGGACTTTTCATATCTCATATATTTATTTTTTTATGCTTCTCTAAGATTAAGGACAATACGGACACAGAGGTTCAAGTAATGTGAAGTATTATTTACCAGAAGAAATAATTTTTATTGGTGATAATTCATTGTCTCATCATATAGAATTAATAAAGTAAATTTTACCAGGTAGAAAAGAAGTAGAGCAAAAAAGGAGAAAATTAATGATCAGTGCTTTAAGGCAGCAAGCTGAGAAGGAGAAGGCATTTTTTTTTCCACTCCAAGGTCATAATGGCACTCAATATTGCAATGGCTTGATTTTACCAAATCACCCTTGTAGATGTTGAGTTTATTCTCCCTAACCACTATGTTGAAAATTCTGGTGAATGATGGTGTTTTTAGATTGTTGTTGTTGTTGTTATTGTTATTATTATTATTATATTATCATATTCTGACTGGCTAGGTTTCCTGCATAAGTGACTATGTAATACGTGACTATGTAATTCTCGGATTTCAATGTAATAAACCAGTGACTGTTGACTTTTCAAAAACAATATAGCTCATTAAAAGAACAGTATGAAAATTAATTGTTCATAAACACTAGGAGTAAACAAAAAAATACAAATTCATTAAGAGTTGAAAAAATGCAAATACCTTGGTACAAGTGAAATATCAGGCTCTGATATTAGTAGTAGCAAAGTTAATACAAACCTTTGCTTTACTTTCTATTTTCTTTCACCTACAGTGTTATCTTAGAGTCCTCAGGTAAACTAATGAAAGGCTTTTAATCAAAAGTCCTAAATATCATTGTCCTAAATTGCTCCACCCTACCTCTAATTGCATTTACTAATCCCAGGGACCTGAACTCTTTGAAAGAACTACCTTTCCTAAATATGACCTCTCTACTCCAAGAATCAGTATATTCTTTCTTCCTCCTCATAACCAGAAAGAGATAAAGAAAAGATCATCTCCACATTTACCACTGAATGATAAAACTGCCTTTTTTCCAAACAGTAAAATGTTACCCTTAATAACCAGGCTTCTATATGATGGGTTCCATTTAACTCAAATGCTATGCTTCCCGCCTAAAGCTCACTATTTTTATAAATATTATTTTGCATAGCATGGCTTAACATTACCATTAACAAAGATCTGGAGTTGCCGATTGTAATTTTCAAGATTTTTGTGAAAAGCTGCATTTCATAAAACATCTAATGCTATACACACACACACATATACACACACTCACATATGTGCACACCCTTTAAAACAATCTGAACAAATAATTTCTAAACACAATTACATATCAATTCTCTCACACAAGTATAAAATGAATCAAATGTCATTTGTCCAGTTTTCTTCCTGCCTGCACACATTCCTCTGGTTATCATTATACCTGTAACTAGTACTTTCTTCCCTGAGAAAAAGGGAAAAGTGTGAAACCTAACTGTGAATTCTATAAATTGTAGCCCCAGTCCCAGCAATCTATTTCAGCCTAAGGAGTAGCTCAAGCATCTGCTCTGAGATAGATGGAGATTATTCTGCCACTGCAAGAGATTTATTTCATTTTATTTTTTAAAGTACTGTGCCTGTTTCAGAAGAGGAGAGCAGTAGAGGCCAGGAGGTTAAAGAAGTCTCCTCAAGCAGTTTGAGATGTACATTCTGAAAACAGTCTTCCATCTGTGACCATACCTTTTGAGATGTGTAAAAAATTGTACTCCATCAATTCCTTTTCTGTTGTCTATTGCTAAAGGTGTTTGTTTCCTACATGTGTCCCTCTATTTTTAAAAATTTGTTTTTATTACCTGGTTCTACTTTAAAACATGACATAACTTCTTGTGATGTGTATCTTAGTATTAATTGTATGAAGATGAGTTCCATGGAAGGCACCATTGAATAGCTAAGTATACACAGAACAAAATTAGGTCAGAGGATTGATTAGATCTCTGTCCTGAACTTTAGGATTTCCTAGTTAGGGGCTGAGTAGATTTTGATAGAATCATATGAACTTTAGGATTTCCTAACTAGGGGGTGAGTAGATTGTGATAGAATCATATGGCTTTGATTTTTATTATTTTTTTTATTAATTTCCCAAAAGGCAGACCTAAACTGGATCCAGTTCTTTTATTCCTTTCCCTTAGGCTAAAAATGGGTCAGAGCACTATTTTGCCATCTGGGACAAGACTGGGACTGTTGATTAAATGTCATCACTTAATCCTTCAGTTTCTCTTTCTCTGCTGAGGGGTGGGTAAGGGAGGTGGGGTAGGTTAAAGGAAATAACTCTGGTGTAGGTACTACATACTAGGGGGAGAAATAGGTGTGACCAAACAAAGCCAGTAACTACCTATTACTTTCCCTTTGCAGGAGAGAGTCAGATAAGCATGCCTACTTTTTTCCTTTCAGTTTCTTTTTCTATGGACAAAGCCTGCCAAACAGTACCTGCCTGCTAGCTATACTCCCAAAGTATAGGAATAAATTCAGAAGCTATTTCCATTACACAGTCTAGTCTAGTTGCCCTAAAACACAGAAAGAAAATGAAAGATGCAGCAATTACACAAATTTCTATAGAACCCTTACAAAGCTATTCTGATTCCAATTTTTCATTAATCTGTCCAACTTCATGATGGTACAATCAGAGATTCCAAATAAGTGATAGCTGCTCTCTTACACTGATTTGACCAGAATGGTGCTTCAGCAGCTGCAGGGGAATAATCCTGGTTGCATTTATTAAAAAGTAAACTACAGCTCTCCACACACATTTAATTATCTCTTAACAATGCTTAATAGTCTATCAATAAACATTTATTAAGCCCCTGTAATGTGATGGACACTGTGTTAAATACTGGGGATACAAAAAGAGTCAAAAGACAGTCCCTTCCCTCAATGGGCTTCCAATATAATGAAGAAACTTACAATCTAATGTAAATCTATAATAATGATTAAGGGCTTTTCAATGTTTACTGCATAATGAATAGAGCAGAGGTTAGAAGACTTCACCTTGCTTATTGATTCTACTTACTATCCTACTTCAGATGGCTTACAATATTTCAAAACACAGCTGTTGCCACTGGTGGGGAAAACAAACGGAAAGAGCATTTATTAATCTGTACCACTTTGTAAATAGACTCCACTTTTAAAGTCTTCATCTAATAAAATTAAAATAGGTTTATTCTACTTTTTAATACAAATATAAGGGGGCAAAGGTTGAACAGAAGAATCTCTAATCAATGTGATGAGATCATAGGCAATGGGTCTTCGGGGTTGGGAAAGCAGCTTCTCAAGAAAAGGATAGACATGCCTATCTGCATTTTGTTGAAAGGACACAAATATATAATGACTTGGTTTTTAGTGACTGATGCTCCCCACAAGATGATGGGCTAGATGGCACAAAAGAGGACATTTTCTGATCAGAAGAACTACCTCTAAAGAGAATGACGATTGCTTTCAGCTCTTTGCTTATTTTTTGTTTCGTTGTGCCTTTCTTCTGGTGGGAGAAGGCAGGAGAGGAATTGAGATGAAGAAGAAATTCAGAGATTTGTTCTTCCTTTTACCCAGAAGCATCTAATGGTGCCTTTGGGGAAAAATATGCTAGGGAGCTACAAGCGCAACCCAACCCTACTTCTACTTCCTCACCCCCAACTAACTGCCCATAGCTAGGAAAGATTATGCTTGAGACCTTCTGCCTTTCAGTTTCTCTTTCTGAGGAAGAGTCAGAAATTCTAGCTGTGAAAATGGGCTTTCCAAGTCCAATAGACAGTGGTACCTTAGACAGTAATACAGTACCTATAAATACAAAATTTGACTGTCCAGATTGCCTAAGAGAAGAGTTTTGTGAAAGCAGGCCTTTCCAGTTCAAAGGTTGGATGTAGTAACCAGTTCAAGTTGTGTTGGATGAGAATTTCTCTCTCCTTTATGTTGCTTTGCTTAACATCACACCTCAGTGACCTGAATGTCAAAGACCACTGAGATGTGCAGGTATAGACAGGCCCTCAGAGAAAGAAAGTTAGAGAACCCAAGAACCAACAAGATAAGAAGCTGATTCCACAAGCACTGCTCCCCTGGGCAGCCCAGCCAAATTAAGAAACTATGGTTAGTTCCTGAGATGTGATGTGTGAGAGCTAGTGGGTAGAGAAAACAGCTTATAAGTGGAAGACCAGGAGGACTTCTGGGTCTTCTGGCTGGAGCATGGAACCTAGAGGAACTCTTGTCAGTGCTCAGCTTCAATCCATTATGGCAGCCAACAGAGAAGTAAGCTAAGTAACTCTATACCTCTCCCATTTTTCCCTCTCTACTACTCCCACTCACTTTGATTTAATAAAGTTATTAAAGCTACTAGCAGCCTCATGATTTAATTTTAATTATTACAGTTGTAAAAGTGCAGCAGAAGCACATGGCACTTTCAGTTCCCAAACATCTCTGCCATGTTGTCCACCTCCCCCCTCCCTCCTCACCTCAAACTTTCCAATTCTAGAACCATAATCCAATCAATTCTACCATTGCTTCTGGAAAGAGTACGTCCCTTTATTTTTTATGGTAACATTCACCAACACAGCAATTTTCTGAAACTCCCTGGCCACCATCCCCTAGTACAGTAATGGGGAACCTTTCAGAGATGGAGTGCCAAGCCCTATCCACCCCCCAAACCCAGACCGAGTGCCATGCCCATGCCCCTCCAGAGACCACATTCTGTGCCCCTCCCCAAACTGAGTGCTGGGCTCACACTGCTTCCCTCTCTTATTCCACCCAAGTAAAGGAGGAAGCACTCCCATTGGACTGCTGAAAAGGAGAGAGGGTAATGTAGTCAGGCTTGGGGAGAGAAAAAGGCAAGGGGAATAAAGCATTCTGCTCCCCTCTAGTTATGTGCCCCACTGTGAGCTATGATCCTCTCAAGCCTAACTCCTCTCCAACCTGTGTGAAGAGGAAATTGAGGGTACCTTGAAAATTTTAAAGTATACCCTCTTTAGTCACTATTCAAGGAACGGGAAGCCATTTCAAATGCAATGCTTTATTGAGAGAAAAAAAGAGAAAGAAAAAGTCAACCAGAAAAAAAAAAAGCAAAAAAGTCCCAGCTTAAAGGAAAACTCCTTACTTATAGGAAAATATAACCCTCAGGTTAAATGACATCATCCTAACATGCTCACCTCATCATATTACAGCCTTCCAGAAGGGGGTATTCTCCAAATTAACCTTTTTAGCAGATGGTCAAAGGTTGAAGTCAGGTTTTAATCTGTATACAAACCTAGAACAGTTTATGATTGGGAGATTGATACCTCTGACAGGCCACTATTCTGTTTTCCTGAGCTTCTAGCCCACCTTTTCTCCTTCAGGCAGGCACCCCTCTGAATGCAAAATTAAAAGGCTAGTAAGAGGTGAGGGAATTAAGAATGCAAATTAAAGGCTGCTTAGGGAAAAAACTGGGGAAGGGAGCAGTAAAACAACCAAGAGGCTATTTACCCTAGCCTTGCATTCATAAAACTTATTTTTAAATCACTAGACTTCAGTTTTTAATGTTTTTAAAGTACAAACTCAAAAGACACATCCCCAAATCCCAAGAATACTTTGTATAGTAAAGCACTGGTTGCTTCTGATAGTAAAGACATAAATTGTTTCTGTCTCACTCAGGCTAAAAGTAATTAAGAGGCCTTTGTATTCTGAATGAGGTGGGACAATGTTGTCCTACTAGGGATGCTATCTTGAAGAGAGCTGAGTACTAATTCCTACTGGGGAGAAGGAGTAGGGAGCAGCCCAGCTGTGCCTCCCTTCGGCTTTCTAGTTAGGAATTCTGGCGAACTCTGTGCTGCAGAGAATGGTGCACTGGGTCCTTGGCATGCGTGCCCACAGAGAGGTCTGTGCATGCCATCTCTGGCATGTGTGTCATAGGTTCACCACCACAGCCCTAGTACATGTAGTCTCTTTAGTAGGATATAAGTTCCTTGAGAGCTGATATTGTCATCTTCATACTTATATCCTCAGCACTTAGCATAGCATTTAGAACATGGCAAGCACTTAATTATTTTTCATTAATTCACTTATCATCTATTCATTTATATACCTTCCTTGAAAACTAAACCCAGATAGCTAGGTATTCACCAGAATAGCAAATTATTACATTCAGCTCCTTACACTTCAGACTAGTTTTGAATGATTTGTATGGTTTTAGTATCTGGTTATGGGCTTCTGTGAGTCCTCATTTTCAACACTTGGGGTAAAATAAAGGATATTCTATAAAAAATTTCCTTTTTTTTTTTTTCATTGAATGCTTCTAGGGGAATGTGACCTCTTTTACCTACACGTGTGGAAACCTAGATACAAGCTATATAGGAAAATATCATACTAAAAAACACAGGAGGAACCTTCTTGGGTAAATTCCCAGTAACAGACCCAGTCCGTATGAGCTCAGAATCTTGGAGGAGAGGCAGATTACACATAAGATTTTTTAAAAATTACATGTAAAATATACTTGATTTAAAATGTACATGATGCCAAAGTTGTAGAGGAGGTAGTCAAAAAGGTTACATAATTTTCTCACCATGATTCAGAAATATATCTGTAGATGTGAAGGCAATTAATGGTGGGAGTGATCCAAAGCTGAGACTAACAATCATTCAGTCATGTCATATCATGTCCCTAATCTAGTCTTCTCTTTTCCATACTAAATATAAACAAATCCTTCAATTTTTCTTCATTTAGTATGATCTTTAGCCCTTTCATTATCCTCTTTGCTTTCCTCTGGTGCCCTCTGGATTACCAGGGTCCTTTCTAAAATGTAGCACCCAGAACACAATGCTCATGGTACGGCTTGACAAAGTCACAGGGAAAGGGAACTATCAGCTATTCATTTACAGCACACTTACTATATGCTCATTCCTGAGTTAGGTGGACATTGAGAATCAGAAAAGTTTAACACAATCCTACCTTCCAGGATACCCTAGACTACATGGGAACACAGGATATGTACTCATGAATCAATTCAATACAGTATTAGTATATTCTAAATAGAAAAATAAAGGTAAAAAGTGCAATCCTCTTATTTTTCAAGAAGGGAAATTGAATCCCAATTCTCAGATAAGTGACATTCCATAGGTCACATT
Source organism: Gracilinanus agilis (assembly GCF_016433145.1). NCBI lineage: Eukaryota > Metazoa > Chordata > Mammalia > Didelphimorphia > Didelphidae > Gracilinanus > Gracilinanus agilis. Next base: position 128,215,158 of record NC_058131.1, on the reverse strand, counting down.
GGAAGTAAGTTGCAGAGCATGAGTTTGAATTCAGATCTTTTCATTCTCAGCCAACTGTATACCACACTACATTGAAAAATGACTCCTCTCAGGTTAAGCATCAAATCTTAGGCCAGAATCAAGTCCTACCCTTGGGGAATGAATTTCTATTCTATTCCATAATGAAGTATTAGATAAGGTAATGATTTTTTAAAAAAGGACAATGTCATTTTCAAATACAGAGTTTGGAGAACTCTGCCAATAACAAGGGTTTCTTCTTTGGTCTAAAGAAGACTTTACAAAGGACATGTTCCATCATACTTTCAAAAAACCATTTTTTTTAAACATTGCTATAACCTTGATTAACATCAATACACAGCAGACCACTGAATAAAATTACCTCGGTAGTTGGATCTGACAGTCTTGAATAGTTTTAAGGTATGAGTGGGATGTACTTTGCCTGAAGAAAAAACTTTAAGACATCATTTTCTTTTACCAAGTCAAATAGAGACTTTTTTTAAAAATATGGCTCAGTTTAAATACTATGAAGAAATCTAGTATTTTATTTTAAAACAAGCTCCAAAAGCTTACCGATTTTATATCATGTTTTCATTGAAAATATCCATAATGGGGGGGGGGGGAAGCTGGGTAGCTCAGTGGATTGAGAGCCAGACCTAGAGATGGGAAGTCCTAGGTTCAAATCTGGCCTCAGATACTTCCTAGCTGTGTGACCCTGGACAAGTCACTTAAACCCCATTGCCCAGCCCTTACCACTCTTCTGCCTTGGAGTCAATATGCAGTATTGACTCCAAGATGGAAGGTAAGGGTTAAAAAAAAAGAAAAGAAAATATCCATAATGTATATATAGGATATTCTCATGAAAACTGTAAAAGTGTCTGAAACTAAGCATATTTGCCCTTATTGGAATATTGTCCCTTTTTTTGAATTCCAGGCATAATTTTTTTCCTGTTCTTCGAGCAATTTTTCTCTCTTTTAACTATTTTGAAAATAAATCCCTAAGCACTCTTAAAATTACATGGCATCCAATAAGGATTTCTTCTATTGTATATTTTGTCAAGTACAACTGCTCTTCCCAATTTCATCTTCTTAAGCACCTGTGCTACTTTTTCTTATCCCATCTACTAGGGTGGTAATTAATACTGGTGACCTAAATCTAGTCTAAGGTGTATTTAGTCTTCTTTGTGTCATGTACTCCTTTGGCAGGCTGAAGATAACTAGCAACTCCTTTGAATAAAGTTTTTAAATAGATAAAATAAAATACATATGATTTCATTAGTTTTTTTTAAAACCCTTACCTTCCGTCTTGGAGTCAATACTGTGTATTGGCTCCTAGGTGGAAGAGTGGTAAGGGTAGGCAGTGGAGGTTAAGTGACTTGCCCAGGATCACACAGCTGGGAAGTGTCTGAGGCCAGATTTGAACCTAAGACCTCCTATCTCTAGACCTGGCTCTCAATCCACTGAGCTACCCCGCTGCCCCCAATACATATGATTTTAAAGGAAAACAATTATATTAAAATGAAGATGTAATTTTTTTTCCTATGGAAGTTCAAGGACCTCCTGACCCTAGTTTAGGAAGCTCAGTCTAATCTAATTCCTAAAATAGTGTAGCAATGAGGTTACTTCTAAACATTGAACTTACTTTTTAGACTTGCTCTTGGTATAGAATTATATACTGAGTCCTATGTCCAACCTTCTAACCTCTGTTTTAGAGTCTAAGAGATAGGGAAACCCTTGTTATATTTTGCTTTTTTGGATGGTGAGGGAAGGACAATGAGGAGATTGAGTGGTGTAAAAACTAAAATTAAATTTCCCTACCACAAAACTAGCCACTCCCCCCCCCCAATCTCCCCACCTGCGGGTTTGAGAAGCAGAGCACTGGAAGGGATGAAGATGGAGAATCCTCATGGAGATTCAATGGAAGAATCTAATTTTCTATTTTGAATTACTATATTATATATTTATAGTACAATGGATAGAGTGATAGACCTACTAGTCTGGGAAGATCTGAGTTGGAGTCTTGCCTTAGACATTTACTGGTTAACTGTGGAACAAAAGGCAAGCCACTTAAACTCTAAACACCTCTTTACAAATTTACAAAATTTATAAAATGAGTTGTAAAAATCAAATAAGATCATTTATGCAAAGTACTTTGCAAGCCTCAAAGAACTCCGTAAATATCAGATGCTATTATTGTAATTATTATTCCCTTTACCATGAATAATTCCAAGGATTTTAAGTAGACTGACACTTATTCTCACAATTTGGAGAGCTAGGAATGGCTTAAACAACCCTGGGTAGTTCTCTAGATCAAAGTATCCTAGAGCAGAGATCTGAAGGTCACTTGAAATTGTAGGTACTTCTTCCATACCTCTGCCTTCAGGTGAAATGTAAATCAATCCAAACTGATAGAAATGTTGATTGCCAGTTGATTGCCTCCAGAGAAAGGGATTCAGAAGCCAGATTCTGTCTTCAGTTCCAATGAATAACAATTTCCTCTCACCAGAAGCCCATTTCTCTCAGTTCAATATTGCCAGTCTCATCAACTTCAAAGTCTCATGAGCCCTCCACAAAGCATATTTTTTTTTCCTAAGAAACTTTCTAAATCACTCTTTTAGACAAGCTATTTGTCTATCATTCCCTCACTCTCCATCTCCCAACTGTCACGTTACATCCATCATATTTTAAATACTAAAATATTCTGACTGTTAATCACTTGGCCATTCTGGGACCACTTAATTCATTGCTGACACATATGGGTGATTATTGCATTGATCTCATATATAATTACCTTAAAAGTCTTGTTGGATGTGAAAAACATCAGAGTATCACCTTATTTTCCTCATCTAACTTCTCCCTGGACTTTGATTAGAGAAGTAGTTCTTAGAATCAGGAGTATTCTCTAGATTTATTTGCCTTTGTTGTCTAATCATTCATGGTAAGAGGAAAGAGAGTTTCCATGAAGGCTACTATGCTAATCATTTGCATTTTTTCCTTTCCCTTTTTAAAAAAAAAGGTCATTTTATAGCTAAAATAGGAAAAATGAAGGGAAGAAGAAATTATAAAGCGATATAGCTCCCAGCAGGGAACCAATATCATCATCTTTTTTTCCCCTGTGTTGAGGTTTTATAGCTATTCAGAAATATAAACAGTGATAGTTAAACCCATTTATTACCACTATATATTCTTCTCACTAGGACCCAACTGAACATGATAGCTGTCTGTAAGTATCTGAAGGTTTGTTACATGGAAGAGGGATTAAAACTGTCCTTTATGGCTCCAGGGGGCAGAATAAGGAGCATGGGTGGGAGAGCCAAAGAATCTGCTTTAGGGATGATGTGAAAAAAAAACCTTCCTTACTCTCTGAGTTATCTATAAATTGAATGTGGTGCCCCAGGAATTAGTGGTTCCATACTGGAGTTTTTCAAGCAAAATCTGTATAACTACTTTTTGGATGTGCTGAAGAACAGATTTTTGTTCATTTGTATAATGGCCACACTCCTAAATGACATTCTAAGATACAGGGACCCAAATGATGGATATAACATGAAGACAGAAAAAAGAACTTGATAATACAACAAATGTGGATTGCAAATGTAACATCATTCTACAAAACTAATCAACATTTATTTTATTGAATTTTTTTCTATCTTTACTTTGTTATCATTGTTATTGAGTTGTTTCAGTCCAGTCTGACTCTTCCTGATCTCATTTGGGGTTATTTTTGTAAATATACTGGAGTGGTTTGCCATTTCCTTCTGCATACGAGGAAACTGAGGCAAGCAGAGTTAAATGACTTGCCCAGGGTCACACAGCTAGTAAATGTCTGAGGCCAATTTGAATTTAAATCGTTCTTACTCCAGCCCCCCCCCCATACTCTATCCACTGCAGAACTAGCTGCCCTTTCTTCATATTAAATCAAATTCTTTTGGCCACTGAATCACAAAATGCTGTTTCTGATGGAGACTATCACACAAATGACTAAGAATCTTTTCTTTAGCATATCCTGATATCCTGATAGTTTTAGGAACCTCAAAGTTACTTTCAGAAGATACAGAAGATAGCTACGTAAATCTGTAGACCAGATACTTCCAGGCAATAACTAAAGCAAGGTGACCAACATTTTTCAAGCCTCTACTATGTATCACTCACTATGCTAAAATCATAGAGATAAAATTCAAGCAAAAAGACTGACAGTCTCTACTTTCAAAGGACTTAAATTTCTGATGAGGAAAGAGAACTGAAAAGGGAACTGAAAAGGAAAGAAAGTGTTCCCCTGAGGGAAAGTGAAGTTCAAGGAGTCAAAAGCACAGCATTATCTACCCTGCAAATGTAAGGTCAGGAAGAACTAATCAATTGGGGAAGTGGCCAGCAATGGCAGAAAGATGTTCAGGGTGATAATGCCCTCAGAATGAGGGAAGTTCTAGGCAGAGAGAGCGAGCAACTGACTGCAGAGAATTCTAAGAATCTAAAGTAAAATTCTGAAACTCAGTGTTATCGCTTCACATATGTGAAAAATCAGCACATTTCTAAAACAAATTTTGAAATTTGAAATATATAACAAATCATACAGATTCTTGAAGTTGCTACCAAGATAGTACAGAAAGGGCTATTTCTCTTAAAAGAAACTTCAAAGCTCTAATAAATATTTTGAAGATTAGTGATAACATTCTGATGTCCCACAGCTCATTCCAGAAGACAGAGAAAATGCAGCAAGATGCTACACCTTTTCCTCTGAGTCAAAAGTACCTGCTTTGGGAACATAAGATTATGGACACACTTGACTATGGGAGATCTAGAATGACCCCGTATAATTTGAATAATCCCATCCAACTCCCAGGGAGGATGATTAGAGAGGGAAAGATCAATAGAATGAATTGGAAATGCTACTCCAAATAACCCAAAACAAAACTCACAGAGTGGTGTTGATATACTGAGGAGGCTTGGTGCCTGGAAAATGGAGGAGGTTAAAAGTAAATAGGATGGAATTCCCAAAGCTAACTCAGAGTGGAAAATAAAAAACCTCTGAAAGTGTCCAAGATTGGAATGTTCCCACAGCCATCTATCTATAGAGACTCTCTCTATGAATAATAGAACTGTGGGCCCCAAGCATAAAAAAGAAACCTGAAATATTGTGGCTCTGAAAAAGTGGAAAAGGTATAATAAGGTCAACTGAGGCTCCTCTATAATCTACCCACTAATCCCTCTACAAGATTTAAGGATCCCTATCTTTGGTTAAAAATAACAATAATAAAAAAAAGAGAAACCATGACATCTGCTGTAGCAAAGCAACATGGTGACAGGAGAATTAGAGATAAAGAAATGTTTCTTGATTCTCTAAGAATTCAGGTGTCAGGGTCCTTTAAAAATAAAACTTTTCTTCTGGGTCTGAATTCTTGTGAGGAGAACTTTTTTGTAGAAGAGGGACAGATACTGAAGTCTGTAGAATCCATCTGGATGGAAGAAACAAATCAGAGAAAGGTCCCCAAAATATCATGTCAGGACAGAAAAAGGTTAAACCAGCACACACCTTTCTAATGAAATTGTGTGCCAAAGCACTCCCTCTCCCTAGAAATATTTTTTTAGTTTTCCTTGTAAACTGCAGGGGAAGAAATGAAGTAAAGAAAAGATGGAAGGAAGGAAGGAAGGAAGGAAGGAAGGAAGGAAGGAAGGAAGGAAGGAAGGAAGGAAGGAAGGAAGGAAGGAAGGAAGGAAGGAAG
>NC_058131.1:128174480-128204501 GCF_016433145.1 Gracilinanus agilis | reverse complement strand
GAAGGAAGGAAGGAAGGAAGGAAGGAAGGAAGGAAGAAGTGACAAACAGGATGATTTTAGAAAAACCTGGAAAGGCTTATAGGAACTGATGCAAAGGAAAGTGAGCAAAACCAAGAGAACATAGTACACAGTAACAGCAATATTGTATGATAATTAGCTGTGGATAACTATTATCAGCTAAGTAAGGAACCAAGACAACTCCAAGGCACTCATGACAAAAAATGTCATCCACCACCATAGAAGGTACAGATGAGAGCTGAATGCAGATCACTTTTCACTTTATTCCTTTCATGAGTTTTTCTCTTGCGTGATATATGTTTTCTTTCACAACATGATGAATATGGAAATATATTGCATAATAACACAGGTATAACCCTTATGAGATTGCTTGCCCTCTAAGGGAGAGAAAGGGGGAGGGAGAGAGGGAGAAAATATGGATCACTAAATGTCAGAAAAAAATGTTAGAAATTGCTTCTATATGTAATTGGGAAAATACAATAAAATGTTACTGGAGAAAAAAACAATAAAAAAGAATTAATGTGGATACATATTTGGAAGGCCAAAGTAGCTGATAAAATATAGAAGACCCCTATAGGAAAAAAGGACACAACAATGTTTGTTTGCTCTTTTTTACCAACATGAAAAAAACAGTTATGAGTTTTCATTTTTTAAAAATTTCTATAAATTTTTAATGCATTCTATTTCTCTCACATCATTGTCACTTTTTCAGTGTCAACATACATAGCCATCCTGTCATAAAGGGGAATGAACATTTTTGATTCCCATTCTGTTCCACTATTGCTTCTTTTATTTTTACCATGAAGAAAAAGTGTCTTACAGGATAGTTATTTTTTAGTGATGAGATTTCTGTTGTGTTATTAATTAATAGAAAGGGCTTTAATTTTTTAAAGAAATTTGCATTCCAAATGGCAAGGAGACTCATTTCATAGAGCAAAGGCCACAGAAAAAAGGAGTTTCTTCATAATTCTAAAGGTTGAGATTTTCTAGCATGCTTTATAGATTTCAAAGAATTATTTTGGTCTTTTTCACGTGTACCATGAGCACAAAGTACTATAATTGCTATGATACAAGCTATGTACTCTAATAATATACTAACATCCTTGAGCTTTTTTTCTTAAATCATGAAGCTTGTTATGTTTCATTTTGCTTAGAGATAGAATGTTATTTATTTCCAAAGTTCCTGTTATTTGCCTGCCTTTTGACCCTACTCAGAAAGCCCTATACCACAGGAGCTCTGATGAACAGCTGGGAAAATAACTGTCACTGAACTAAACATCTTCCCAAACTGACACCATGCAGTTGCCTTAGGGAACATCACATGGTTGGTCTGTTGCCTGCCAGTGTGTACAGCCTTGTTCTCTGGGATTTAATTTTATTTGAACTCTCTTTTGACCCTCAGACACTATATTTGAACACAAGGACTGCATAGTATTTCCATGAGTTATAAAATACAAGCATTTTTTTCACAGATTGTTGTTTCCTCTACTCTCAAATAATGGATTTAAACAAATCTCTGTTATACTTCAATTACTTCTTCTCTTTAGCATCTTTATCTAACTGTTTACACACATTTAAATATTCATATATAGAAATGTCAGACATGCTATATTGAATCAAACCCATGGAGAAGTAGTGTTTCCTGAACTGATCTCTAACAGTATCCATTAGTCAACCAAAGTAAAAAGATGCATGGTGAGAGTTTGTGGTTTTCTCCATTATGACCTTAAAGATTAAATATGTTCCAGTCTCTCTTTATTTTCATTCTTGATTTCATCATTTAGAAAACTCTTCAAAGTTCTGTGAACCTATGTCTTCTTTTTCCGCTAATGGATTTTTTTTTCCAAACTGATATTTCCATCTTGTTTACAACAGAATTTATTCAGCTCCATAAATATACAGGACACTAGTGAATCATAATGATGCCTCTAGCCTGTTTGTTAGAGATCAAGAACATGAAGGCATATAGCCCAGCGTTGTGAGATGCCTTTGGTAAAAAGATTTTCCTACTCATATCTATGTCTACTTTCTTCCTCAAACCCAGGATGTATTGGTGGAACAGTGTGACCCAGCTTTATTTGTGAACTGTTATAACACTTTGCCTTCTGCTAGAAAAAGTTTCCTATTTAAAAATTAGTGGTCATTTTGGTTGATTTATTTAAATGGAACTAATGAGATATAGTAGTGATTAATACACACCGGGGTTTCAACCCATCTGGGTTATCTGAACCAGAGGGAGAGCTGTAACCACACACCTTTGGGGAACCTTTCCAGCAAGGGTATAGGTACAGTCCAAAGGGCAATCCCTAGTCCAGAAAGAGATGGGTTGGAAAAGTTTGAGGGCCATGCCATGTTCACTTAGAGTACTTATACCTTTTTTATTCAATGAGAATACAAGTCCTTTGGGCCAAGCTTCATGGTTTACTCTGCTATATTTCCTAGAGTATTTCACAAAGTGCTGGGTGCATTGTAGGTACTCAATAAAATGGTTATGCACCTGAATGCTTTCTAAGTAAATAAAGTCACAGAATGAAACACTAAATGATCTCCCAGGCACTTTCACCTCTCAGTCTATGATATATGATATTGCTCAAACTCTTCCTTTTACAACTGAGGAAAATGAGGCCCATTGAGCAAAATGATCTGACTCTAAAAGGTAAAAAAAAAAGGTAAAGACAGACTAAAATATATATATAGTAGCATTTTGCAGATTGAAAAAACTTGAAATAAGGTGAATGTCCCTAAAACGGAGAAATGAGCAAAGTGTGGCATAGTAATATAATGAAATTTTATTATGCAATGAGAAATGATGACTGAGGAATTTTGAAAAAATAGAAGACTTCTGTGAAAAGATAAAGAGCAAAGTAAGCAGAGTCAGAATAATAATATTGATAATGAAAACAATGATGAAAATGAAACTGATACAGAGAGGCAATCAAACTCTGATTAGCTGTACTGACCAATTCCACTCAGGGACCTGATGAAACACTCCTGCCTCCTGTTAGTAGAAAGGTCATGGACTATGGATATTGAAGATAGAATGTGTTAGCAAATGAAACCACTGTATTTGTTGTTTCTGCTTAAATGTTATTATTTATTTTTTTAAAATTCAATGGTACCAAAGAGAAAGGAAGATGATTAATGGGAAATGACTGATATAAAAAAACAAAAGGCAGCAACAAACCAACTTGCTGAATTTAACTGAAAGAAAAATCAGATCTCATAAAATAAATATCAGAATCTCCCAGGAAAAAAAGATTTCTAATCACTTTGTTTCTATCGCCTTAAAAGTCACATATCACTAAAGTAATCATGCATTTCCATTTTCCTTCTAGCATATTTATTCTTCTATTGACTTTAAAGGGATCTTGGCATTTAGATAAATATCATGCAAGAGGAGAAATAACCCATGAAACTAAATTGCAGATTTCTTATGGAGTCTGTTTATAAGTTCACCACATCTTAAGTCATATTCTAATCAAATTCACAAGTTCCCAATAAATAAGCAGAATGACCTCATGAATTTTTAAGTAGGAGCTTTGGCTGGAAAATAAATTTTTAGTCATTTTTAGTACCTCTGGGTATAGGTCTTGAATCACACAGGAATAGCACAAAGGGAGAGAGAACTTATTGAGAATCATAGAATCCTTAGAGTTGGAAAGAAGCCAATAGGTTGTCTAGCACAATTCTACCCTCTCCATCAATCCCTGCTTAATGCAGGAATTCATTTTCAACATGTTACAAATGTGATTTTTTCAGTCATTCATTCAGTCACTTGACTAGTTTTATTAAGAGCCTACTATGTGCCAGGCACTGTATTAAGCACTGGGAAAAGAAAGGTTACAAAGCTCACTTTTAATGGGGGAGATATTCTCTACTTGAATACTTTATGGAATTAGCTCAGTATTACTTTATGTAGTCTATTTCATGTTAGGATATTGACTGAATCTGTGATTTCCCTGATTTAAGGAAGTTCCAGGTAAGAAAACTTCCTCTATCAATGCAGTTTGGTACCTTCTCCCCAACTTTATAGCCTTAGAGTGTTGCCAGACAATTGAGAAGTTAAGTCCTTTGCCAGGGTCACAAACCTAGTATATGTCAAAAGCAAGACTTGAAGTCAAGTCTTCCTAGCTTTGAACTCAGATCTCCACTATACTACAGTCTTTCATCCCAGGTTGAACTATAAATGTTGGAAAAATATTTTGTATACTAAATACAGTGATGTTATAAATAAATCTTGGGAAAATACGACTTATGTATAATCAGAGTTATAGGCTTTTCAAAGATTACTGGGGAGATGTATAGTGACCTATAATAGGCTACAATATGTTTCCAATGAAGACATACAAAAAGTGGCATAAAGAATCTTATTCAGGAAATAAATAAAATTCTGAAAAAGTAAATAAGGTAGAATGATCAAATTGTGATTGTAAAGGATAAGAGATGGTCAACCAAAGTGCTCCATTAGTATTATAAAAAGACCTAAAAGTATGCCTTTCACATATCAGAGAGACGCTAGATGGAGGGGTTTATGAAAAAACATGAGAAAACTCTTAAAAAATAAGAAGTTACAAATAAGCTGAAATCTGTATGATATAAGAAAAACCCAGATCTCTTGAAATATAGGGAAAAAAAACATAGCTTAAAACCAATGATCGTCTCTGCAATTTTTACTTCACCAAGATAAACATTTCCACTTCATTCAGTCATTTTTCAAATTATATGGTTTCTAGACCATACCTTTCCTCTAAATACGAAAGTAGTTTTTGGTAGCCTTGTTTAAAACTGAGTATTCAGAAAAACAATTTATCTTGCAATGTAACACTTCAGAATACTATAGTTCTGACTAGTACTGACCTATGAGGATGGCATACTATGTAGTCCCAAATTTTTAAAAAATCACCTAAGAATTTAAAAAATTGCTGGAGTAGGGTAGAAGCAGGAATAAAGAGTGAGGAATAAGGTGTAGTGGTCTAATTGCTAGTTATGGTATCCCTCAATGGGATGAATTTTATTATACTTCAAGGAGAAGGAGGATATGGAAAAAATGATAAATCAGTCATTAATATCTGAAAATTGCTGTCTCTATTTTCACATAGAGGTACACAATTTAATTACCTGTAAAGCAATCCTAGAATTACACATGATTATATGACACATATATATAATAAAGTAAATCACATAAACACACACATAGTAACACTGCTTAGTATTTAGAAGGGCCATAGTAAGAGCTTGAGGATTCTAGGAACGTCTGCAGATATTACTGTTTTATATCTATGTATACAAATATATGTGGTATACATAAATATACATATATACACATGTATGTAAATATATAAACACTTCATATAAAGATATATTGCTTTTCTCTATATGTGTATGTGTATGTATGTATATGTGTACATACACAATTTAGAATTGATTTACAAGTGATTATTCAATCAAGCAAAATTCAATCAAGCAAAAAATCAACCCTTTGGTTATACCTAAAAATAGTTGCCTCTTTCCACACACAGCTCTAGTAAAACACTACAATGAGAAGGGGCAAGTTTCAACCTAAGTCTTCTGAAGTCATCAGTTATTATAGTCATTGTGTGTGAAAACTATATTCATACAGGCTTTCCCAATTTTGCACAGTTCTTCAAATTCCTAATTTTATATTGGAATAACATTCTACCGTGTTCATAAGTTGTTTGGCCTTTTCCCTATTAATGGATAACCATTTTGTTTCTACTTTTTTGTGCATGCAAAAAGGGTTGCTATACATATTTTTATATGAAAATGAACTTTTCCCTTTGGGCTCTTTAGGGCATATTCCTAGAAGTGGAAACTTAGGTCAAAGAGTACAGACAATACAGAAAGTGCTGCATATAATTGTTTCCCAATTGTTTTCCAGAAGGGTTATATCAATATATAGCTAGAGCAATGTCATATTCGTGTGTCTTTCTTCTGATTCTTTTTTTTTCTCTTTGCCAATCGGATGAACATTTAATGAAAGCTCAGAGCTGTTTTAATTTTCATTTCTTTTAGCAGTGGTAATTTAGCAATTTTTAAGGATAGCATCTATTTAAATATATAGACAAATGGCATTTTTTTAAAGTCTGGGATTATTCTTTGATCACTGACCTTCTTCTTTTTATTGCCTCCTGAATCATCCTACACTTTCTCTTAACTTGGATCTCTTCCTGTCAATTAGTTTCTTCCCTACAGTCTACAAATATGACAAACTGTCTTCCATTCTTAAAAAAAACTCTCACTAAATCCTCCACCCTTTCAAGCTAACTTCCTATGTCTCACCTCCATTTCATAGTCAAATTCCTAGAGAAAGATGTCTATACTCTTTTCACTTCTTTTCCACTCAATCTTTTCTCAACCCTCTACAGTGTTTTCCAGTTGTATCACTCGACTGCACTGTCCTCTCCAAAGTTACCAATGACCTCTTAATTGTCAAATATGATGTCCTTTTATTAATCCTCATTCTCTTGACTTCTCTATAGTATTTGACACTATTGATAAACCTCTTCTCTTGAATATTCTCTCCTCTCTGGTTTTCAATATATTGTTCTTGTTCTCCTTCCCCCTGACTACTACTCTTAATTATCTTTAGAATTAAAATATAAACCCCTCTCTTGACACCAAAAATTCCTTACCTAAAGTGTACCCTGAAGCTAAGGCTTTCATATCTCCTTTCTCCTATGCTTTTTCATTTGGTGAATTCATCAGATTCCAAGAATTTTATTATAAACTGATGAAGTGCTATCTGTCCAACTATAGTCTCTCTTAAGGTCAAGTACATCTTCAGCTAACTAATGGATATTTCCAACTGATTGTCAGAGGAGCACCTCAGGCTCAACATGTCCAAAACTCAACTCATTTTATTTCCAGTGTCTAGCAAAGGGCCTGGCAGTTTACTGACATATATTGATCCATGGGTGAATAGTTTGTTTTCTTAAATTTGTTTTTTAATTTCCTGGGTATCTATTATCTATTAGCCCTTTATCAAAGGTATTTGCTAAGTATATTTCCCAATTTGTTTCTCATAATTTTTAGTGCATTGAATTTGTTCATGCAAAACCTTTTCAGTTTTATATAAACAAAATTATTCTTCCCCTAGCCATACTCTTTAAATGATAGAATCTTTTACATTTATGTTATACATTGATTTGAAGCTTAGAGTATTATATGAACAGACATGTATTTGTCATTACCATTTCATCTACAAGTTAAAACAATATAAATTAATTACCGTAACATGGAGATCAAATGATCCCAGGAGCATCTTAATTCCAGGGAACATATAACTTATTAAATGGAAAAAATTGATATCAAAGGCAACAGGGGATTAGAATATTAATCTATAAAATCTTAAAAAAAACCTGATGATTAGGAATAATATTATCTTTTAAAATGCAGAGAAACAGAGGATGGCATAACTACTTTAAGGAAATTTGGTAAGATATCCAATTTAAAAAAGTGACCCACAGGAATTTCAAGGAAGAAGGACAAAAAAGGGGAAAAATGGAAAAGATTTTTATAAAACATTTCAGAAATGTTTTATTTTAACAACAATATTATCCAATAAGGAGAGTAGAATCACCACATTAACATCTAACATCAAAGCACACAGGCTCTTAATAAAGTTGATTGGTTAATTCTAAAGGGAATGGAAATAGCCACAAAGGGAACAAAGATGCAGAAATCAGATGTATATGAGTTCAATCCTGAGTCACTATGATTTAAAGGGCATTAAGAAGTTAACATATGATCTGAAAGAGTAAAAAAGTGTCAAAGGTCTAGGAAAATCTGTTTAAAATATTAATGCCAAAAAATAACCAAGAGAACGTCAATGATAATTGATCAATATCCCAAATCACTTATTTACATAGAATATTTATGAGAATCTAGGATATCCTCATAGAAAGCATTAGTAGAGAACTAGCAAAGTTCCTAAAACAATATTTAACAATGATCCAATTCACAATTAAGTGAAAGACGTAGAGAATATATAACTGCACTGTATTTGTTTGCTGGTTATGAAGAAACATTTGATCCAATAGAAAAAAAGTTCAGAACAACCTTACAGATTCTTTTATATAATAAAGTATCTCCTATCCATTCATCAAGAGTGTTCATAATCCTGATATAACAACAGAAATAACTCTATTTAATGACTCTGAAAAAAAACAATATCAACTGAGGCATAAAACAAAAGGTTCCTACATTTATGGAGAAGGCCTATTGTAGAATACAGGTAGAAGAAGGATTCCTTATAGATGGTGAGGTTCTCCAGAACATTGTTCTTATTGCACTGAACCCTAAGAAAAGGCAGAACCTTTCTGGATGATAATTATTATCAATCAAAGAATCTTGACTTGTCCATCCATATAGGATATTCATAAAGAATATCTATTGCTCAGATTTCCATATTCAGAGCTTATTCAACAGTATATACATTTGAAGCAAGCAGTACAGATAGATAATGAGCTGAATCCAGAGATGAAAAGGGGGAGGGCCAGATTTCTTTCAGGAACCTTGAAAAACTCTTTACTGGCTCAAATCTTCCCAGGTTAAATCAACTTAACATTTCCTTACACCCAGTATTTCTCCAACACCTTACCATATGACTATTCCCTTCTATGCATTACTGATAAATTAAACTCTTAATTTCCTCCTTAAACATTGCCCTTTACCACTTCTATGACTTTCCTCATGCTGGTCTCTATACCATGCATATTTATACAATCTAGATTTCCAACCTGTCAAGCTATCCAGCCTTAAAGCCTAACTCAGATACCTTCTCTTTCATAAAGTCTTTCTGAACTCCTTGGTCAATAATCAACTTTCCCTCTTTAGACTTTTTATTATACTTTGTTTCACTTCTTTATATAGTTATTGTCTATTATTTTTAATTATCCCTGTGAATAATATTCCCCTTCTAGGCTGAAAGTTCCACAAAATAGTCAGTTAAAACTTGAATCTCTGCCAGTACCCAACACTATGGTAGGCAGACAGGAGATATCTGATAAATGTTTACAAATTTTAAAAATTTGTTAAATGCCATAATAATTCACAAACGCTAGCTCTTATTCACTGTTGGAATTCAATCAACTCTAATACAGAAAACAATCAGCTTACAAGTAAACAGCAAAGTATCATTTAAAAAAAACTAACATCAACCCACATGGATTCATCCCCTACACTTTATGTTTTCTCAATATAAGATCTTCAGTTCATAACACATTATCTTGTATTTCCTTAAGAAATTGTTCCTTTTGTAAGTATTTAGAAGATTTTTAGTGCAATAACTAACATTTATCCAAGGCCAACATCTGCACCAAATACAACAATAAAATTAAAACAGGACACACATACTTATAAACCAGCTAAATTGTCTATAATTCCTATAAATATGTCATAATTACCACGAACTGTCATGAAGAAAAAAAGATATGAGGCCTGAAGGCATAAAGTTTGGGTAATGGGGCAGGCATGAGAGAAGCCTTCTTCCCCTTTCCCTTCTTCTTGGAAAAAAAAGATCCATAATTCTTCAGTTAAAATAATTCAAAAAATTAATGAAATAGGGGGCAGCTGGGTAGCTCAGTGGATTGAGAGCCAGGCCTAGAGATGGGAGATCCTAGGTTCAAATCTGGCCACAGACACTTCCCAGCTGTGGGACCCTGGGCAAGTCACTTGACCCTCATTGCCTACCCTTACCACTCTTCTGGCTTGGAGCCAATACATAGTATTGACTCCAAGATGGAAGGTAAGGGTTTAAAAAAATTAACAAAATGGAAATTAAATTTAAATTCTTCCAAGACTGAGTTCAACCTCTCATCTAATCCTCTTATTTTTTTATAAGTGAAAAAATAGAGGGGTTAAGTGACTTACCCTTCAAAATACAGTGCCAACCTACCTTTCCAGATTTATTTGCTAATTTCAAGTCCAGTCCATGTTATAGACTTCCGATTCCAGACTTGAAATACAGAAATAAACAAATACATACACATAGACATTTCTTTGGAGGATGGGTTAAAGAAAGACATGGTGAGGAAACAGAGGACCAATTAGAAAGTTATTCTATCAATTCAAGTGGAGAGGTGATAAGAACATTAACTTGGCCATGTAGTTGGAGAGAAGAGAGGTGCAAAAGATGTTATACATACAGGCTGTAAAAGATCTGACAGCTGAAATAGATACAGAAGGTAAGAGAAAGGATTATTCTAAGGTTTTAGGTTCCTACATGTATGATGCTATCTTCAATAAAAATAAAAGAACTGAAAGAGGAGTGAATTTACAAGGGAAGAGGATGAATTCTATTTTAGACATGTTAAAATTGAAGTACAGATGGGATTAATCAGGTTGAGATCAAAACTATAGAATTCAGGAGAAAAAATAAGGCTTAACCAAGATTTGAGTAGTAGTATCAAAATCAAATAGAAATGGCCCCCATACACCACATATTGACTTGGAATACCACAAGCTAATGTTATTCATATTGAATTGCATTTTTATTTATTTCCTTAAATATTTTCAAACTAAATTTCAATCTGGTTCTGACTGCACTTGGAAGTTTTGTAGGTTGCTTGTGAGTCTGGCACCTCTGCATTTGGGAACCATCTACACAAAGATGATAACTGTATCATGAAAGCTTGGAATTAAAGGATATGGTGTATAGCTATATATGCATGCATGATCATGTGTGTATTATATATCTAAATATTCATGTTGTTTTGTATTTGATTATTTGAAAAGGGGAAACAATTATCAAGTCTGGGGGAGGTGAGGGTTAGAAAAGGTTTCTATAGGAGATAGCACATAAACTAAGCCTAAAGGAAGTCAAGAATCAAAAGATTGGTGTAAACAGTGCATTCTTGACAAGAGATATCCTGTGCAAAAGCATGCAGACCTGTGTTTGCCCAAACATTCACAGGATTTATGTGTCTTTACTTATAAAAAATTAAAGGGTTTTACTAGATGACCTCTAAGGTCTTTTAAAGGTCTTAGCTTTTGATCCACATTGAAGAAATCATGGAAAATAAGAGAAGCACTAATTTTCCAAGAAAGAAAGTGAAGTTATCCCACTTTTTTATTGGTAAGTGTGACTTTATCCTGGCAAGAGTCTAAAACATATTACTAAAGGATAGTTTGTGAATTCTGAATTATTACCACATCTTTCTAAGAAAAAGAAAGGATTTATCAAGTATAGGTCATGACAGATTAACCTCATTTCCTTTTTTTGACAGGTTAGTACTGTCCAGTCAGGGGAATACTTTAGACATAGTATGTAGAGATCTTAGCAAGAGATTTTACAAAAATCTCTAATACCATTCTTGCTGGTGTTATAGACAAGAATAAGGTAGGTGATGGTAAGGTTAAGTGGATTCAAAACTGGCTGAATGACTTGGCCCAAAGATTAAAGGGATCACTGTCAAAATAGAGGATAAGCAGTCTCCAGTAGATTGTCTAAGGGATATTTCCTTCATCCTCTGTGGTTCTATACTCTTAGCACTGACTTCAATGAATAGATGTCATATGGTACACTTATCAATTTTGGAAATGACACAAAGTTGTGAGGGAAGGTAATACAATGTATGAGAGCCAGAAGCCAAAAAGATTTATTGGCTAGAAGCAAATAGACATAGGAGGATACTAAAAAGGGATTTCGGGGTCTTCTTTTAACTATTTTGTCTTTTTTCCCCCATTCTCTCCTGTTCTCACAATTGCAGCAAAATCCAGGAGGAATCTGGAAATAAAGAAAGACATATACTAAACCACAAATCATCCCTATTTGAGACCATGTAGACTTTGAAAACTGAGCTGTTTAATTTCTTTCCCTTTAATTAAAGTTAAAATATTTGAGGTATATAATTAAGCTTTGAACATGAAACAGGAAAATATCCATCAATAATGTCTAAATATTCCAAAGGAAGGCCTATCTACTGACCTCCAACTTCCCCTAAAATGAAAGTTGGTCTACTGTCAGCTTAAGATATAGAATTTGGCTGAGTGGGGCAAAGGAGAACAGGAAAAAGAATTGGAGGATATGAGATTGTATTTACTGTGAAGTTTACAGCAAGTGAAATCTTTATTTCACATTGTTAATAATGACAATAACAATTTGCTTTTATGTGACATCTTAACATTTGGATTCACTTTCCTCACAAGAACAATTACTATTATCTCCATTTTTCATATGACAAAACAAGTGTTAAAGTTAAGTGACTTGTCCTTAATCATATAATATCCAAGTCTCCTGATTCAAAGTCTATTTTCTATCCAATAGGCTTTCCATGCAACCCCAAAACCCATATTATGTTGAGGTAAAGTTATTTTCATTAAAAAAAATTAGGCTTGAAATGTTTGGATTTATTGATTCTTTCTGAACCATTACCTGACTTCCCCACACAATCTATCTTCCAGCACCTTGAAAACTTTTGAGGGGGGATTCTGGGAAGATGGCAGCTTAGATGGAGCAAATCTTAAAACCTCCCCACCCTTTCCACACCGAGATAGAAAACAAAATGCTTCAAGAAGAAAGATTAACAAATCAAACAACAGGACAGAGCAGGGGGATCCTACTGCTAGACAGCTCAAGAGGTACTCCAAGAAAAAGGCTTGAATTCTTGAACTGTTGGGTCTGAGGGTATAGAAGGGGAATCATAGGACCCCTCCCCCATGGGCTGTGGGGAGTCTCCAGCAGTCCCTCTCTCAGGCTTAATCCCATCAATTAGACAGACAAGAAGTCTTCAAAGGGCAGGGAAACTCCAACACCCCTCCTTCAGAGACTGCAGAGAACGTAACTACAAACCTCCATTGCCAGCTGAGGGAAGATCTTTCATCAAAGCTCATTAAATCCAACTGCTTAAACTAACAGAACAGAAAAGTAAAAATTATGAGTAAACAACAGAAAAAGAGAAAAGAAATTACAATTGACGCCTTCTTTCCAGGAAGCAAAAAAAACAGCAAATGAAAAAGAAGATGATCAGGAAGCTCCAGCAAACTGGACACAGGCTTTGGAAGATCTCAAAATTCAATTAACTCAAGAACTTCAGGAACTCAAAAAGCAATCAAGAGAGGTTGAAGACAATTTGAAAAAGGAAATACATGAACTAAAACAAGAAAATAAAGTCTTAAAAGCCAAAATTGACCAGCTCGAAAACAAAGCAAAGAAGGCAAAAGATGATCTACAAAGAAAATCAGACCAGAAGGAGAAGGATGACCAAAAAGCCAGAGATGAAATTCAGTCTTTAAAAAATAGAACTCAATAACTAGAAGCAAATGACTTTATAAGGCAGCAAGAATATATAAAACAAAATTTTAAAAATGAAAACTTTTGAGGGATTAATATGTGCCATAAAGAAATAAAATGGCCTAAGAAAATTTAATAACTTTCCATCATTTTAATACTAAAATCACTCTTTATTATTCATAGAACATTATTTAGAAATTATCCCAATATATTTATTGATACATAGATATATGACATAAAAGGATATTAACATTTCAGATAATTTTCATTTTCATTGTATTTTGTTCTCTCTAGTCTCTATGAACATGTTACTGACTCCATTAACCTAAAAAAGACTATCATGGTATGTTTTAGCTCATATGATGTTTGGAGAGCATAGGGGTTGCTAGAAGTGCAGAGGAGCTCCCACAGTTCTCATGTAGGAACTTAAGGGACAAATCCTGTCACTACAGAATCTCTCTTAAGTACTCCAGTGGTTACGTTATTTCATCAGTATAGGTATTCTTTCTAACACTGTTGTTCACAACCCATACATTCTTACTCATTCTACTCAATACTTGAATGAGTACTTCCACAAAGCTGCCATAAAGCAGACTATCTAAAATGATGTGGTAGGGAGATGGAGATGAGGCAACTAATACATATTCTCTTAATATCATAAAGATAGCAATGGAGCATGAGGTCTTCATATCAGCTATAGCTCATTCCCATCATGCCTGCCATGTCAACTTTTTGATATTATGTTTCATAGGATTATGGATTTAGAAGTGCATTTTTATTACCTCCTTTACATTATTTATCCTCTGTAATTTCTTATAGGTAATATGTTGCAGTTGCTCAAAGTCACTATGCAACTTCGGATGATGAGTGAAATACAATTCAATAAAGACCATGGGGTTCCTTAACTTACACCCATGTATCACTGTATGAACACTGGTATCGAAGAATTCAGACTTTGATTCAGAGGGAAAGTTGTGCTCCTTAAAAGAATATAGCAGTTTCCAAAAAGACATTCCTGCTTGCTCTTTTTTAAATCAATTCTGAATTAAAATCATGGTGATTTTTAAGTGTCTGTCCCAGATACACGTGTGTGTCATCAAATGTTTCTATTAACAGGTAATATTGGGGGCAGCTGTGTAGCTCAGTGGTTTGAGAGCCAGGCCTAGAGACGGGAGGTCCTAAGTTAAAATCTGAATTCAGACACATCCTAGCTGTATGACCCTGGGCAAGTCATTTAACCCCCATTGCCTAGCCCTTACCGCTCTTATGCCTTGGAACCAATACACAGTATTGATTCCAAGACAGTAGGTAAGGGTTTAAAAAAACAAACAGGTATTAATTATATTAATTAATTAAACAGGTAATAATTGTATTAATTGCATTAAACCCAGAAGGTACATGTATATGGTTGTATATCCAATTGCATGTCATAATCTTAATTATAAATATAAATATAATTCTTTATATATCAGATCTTTTCCCATTCTGTGAATGATTAGACAAACAAACTTTTGTACGCCTATGCATTTTCTGGGGCTTGATGAAATCATTCCAATGTTAAATGCAAACAGGAGTATATAGAGTATCTCATCATCTATGGAGAATCCTTCTTCAAAGTGGACTCTAGGTTAGACCTCCTTTATGACAGCAGTAAACACCTTTGGCTAACATGTATGTCCATGTTCCCATACTGATATTAAAAACCAAGTTATTGAATGACATCATCTCTGATATTATCTTTCAAGGAACCTTTATTTGGTTTTGAAATATGAAAGAACACCTTTATACACTAGAACCTTTAAGAAAATATTCACCACGAGAATCAATCTCAAAATAAAACATGGATATTGTGTCAAAACACTATCAGATATTTCTAGTTTCACTGCCTACTGAGCATTTTCCAGTGGGTTGTGATCTAGTAGATATTTTGCCATTTTCTTTCTCTGCATAGATCAGCCTAATTATTTTTCATAAAAATATCTGCTCTATTTTATTGTTAGTATACTGAAATAAAGGATAGTTACCCTCTCATTTTCCCTTATCATAACTTTTCAATTCATTGTGCCTTCCAATTTTTTTTCTTACAGAGAATTTTTTCCCTCAATGTTAATCACAATGAATGTTTTTCTGTTTTACCTTAAAGGCAAAGTCATTACTCAAAGTCATCAGCCACTTGTCTTTTTAGCCTCCAATGTGTTAGGCCCAGATAAGTTAGTTTTTGATTCAGGAAGCTAAGGATTCTAAAGACTCAGGCTAGAGAGAACAGCCACTATCCATGGGTTTCCTAGGATGAAACTCCAAATATAGGGATATACTAAAAAAAGAAAACATCTGCCGTGATACTCTGTCAGCTACTGAAAAGGAGAAACAAATTTGCTGTAACATTACACTCTATTTTCTGTGGATCCAAAATGTTTTCCACTTATCAAAGTTATTCATTCAATATAAGCTGGCTAGCCGACACATCAATTAAAATAATTTATCTTTTAAACCTGAGGGGAAGGAGGGGGAGTGTCGAAGTAGTAGTTCTGAAGTTTGCATGAATCTTCCTCCCACTAAATCTGCTTAGTTGTCATACAGATGGTTCAAGTTTATTTTGGCTTCTGTGAGGGTGGTATTTAGATTCGGTCTACAAGAAACACACACATACATGTGGATGTCCCCTTTGAGAAGAGCCTAATTAGAATCTTAGGATTTAGGCTCTGTAGTTTTTATATTAGCTACTGTTCAGTGGTATTAGTATGTAAATAATTAAATAAGCAGGCACCCCATTAACATCCCCCAAAGAGCAATAAGAAATTCACACCTCACTTGGTACTGCTGAGCTAAAAGACACTGAAGCCTAGCCTTGATTTGACTTCCAGTGCCTTACTTGTAATTTTTTCTTGCATAGCAACTGCACTACAGGAAACATAATATGCTCCAAAGGTTGTTGCTAAATACATAATTTTACATTTAAAAAAATACAATACACAGAGGATAACAACATGAGCCAAGAACAACAAACCAGATAGAACCAAGAGCAGCCTAAAGGCTAAACATGGTCAGCCAAAGCAAGAAGCATCTATATATAGTAAAAGGCAATCTTAACAGCAAGAAATTTAATTGTTCATAGGACTGTTTTACTTTATTTCTTGGCATCAAGATCCATGTATGGAAATGAAATAAGCAGTATTTGTAGTCTAGATAATAAAGAAAAAAGAACTTGCAATGTAAGATGTGGTGTTTTACATTTAAAATGCTAAAATAACATAGTTCAAATTCTGATGTTAGCCAGCATTAGATTACAGTTCCTGTACAAGCATCCGGGTGGGTGGAGCTAGAAGAGGATATAGCCAAATAAGAATTTGTCCCAAATGTCTACATACCACTGCTTTTGTCATATAATGAGAGGGCTTCCTCTTGTAGCTGCCTGGCCATCAGAAAGTGACTTCTCTGCCCATTCATATTATCTTTTAAGATATAATACTTCTGGACTGACCCATCAATACAGGGACTTTCAGAATGGCATTTTAGGATGAAGAATACAAAGTTAAAGTGTAGTAGAGTAAACTTAACTCTCTGCCTCCTGGCTTGCCAATCAATGAGCATTTCCATTCCTGGACCAGGAGTCAGGAGACCTTGGTCTTCATTTTGGCCCTGTGGCCACTTTCCTTATTTGCCTGATCCAACCTACCTGTTTCTATACTTCTTCCATTAAAAACAGGAGTTTGTACAGGATGATCTGCAAAGTTTTCTTTAAGCTTTAAGATTCTTTAAGTACCTAAAGGCAATAAAAGCTACTAAGTATGATAGCAAGTAATAAAAGATACTAAGTACGATACTAAGTATGACTTCTTGACACTGACACCTCCAGTTTGCCTTCTTTGAAATCTCTCTAGTTCTCTCCATTTACACAGAATGTCATTCTGAAGAAAGGCAATTACAACTACAGCAGATCAGAAAATGCCACATGTAATATGAAGCATGATGGCACCATATAGAAAGCCATAGTAGTGCACCTGCCTAGAAGAAAACAAGGAGTTTCTGTTCAAGGTGGGGCTATTTATTTTCAAATACAATATAATACCCTTAGTCTATTTTCTTTCAAGAGTTTAAGAAAATAACATGTTGAAACTTGCACTGATCCATTTACTTTTCTAAGTTTGTTGATTTGTTTCATTGGCATCTTTCTTCTTCCCTTCATGCAAACTTTCTAAGCAACAAACAGACTTTGCTTGCACAGAGATGCAATTAGAGTAAGTACACTGGCCTTCATGAACCATAATAAAATGATTATTCAGGATGAAAAGAAAAAATTATTCACCAGATATAAGATGGTGTTCCAAGAGAGTATTTTTTCTATGTTGATCAATATTGACCACACTTATTTTGGAAACAGCCTTTATACCTGCTCAGATTAAAGAGAAAGGAAAACATCAAAGGGGGTCAAAAAGTCAAGTTGAGTTGGGATATGTCCATCATACTAATAGCTATTTTAGATATCTTCTTAGTATAAGATACCTTTTTTAAAAACCCAGTACTTAAGCAAGAATAACTCGGTAATTCCAAAATGGCTGGGCATTAGATTTCAGATAATGATAGCCTAATGACCTTAGCCTAAATTAGCTCTCTTCAATGCCAGAGATTGATTCATGGAACAAGAACTTACCAAGAAAACATAAAATCCATAGATATAATGCAACGCAGCCCTGTTTACTATGTTAAGTATATTAAAGTGAAAAATAATACCTGAAATGAACTGTTCATTATTTAAAGAAAAGTAAACTTCTTAGACTTGTGAACTAAGTTATTTTGCCTTTCCAAAGGAAAAGGAACAGAAAATGGTAATATTACTGGCATCTCTAAGGATTTAATTATTGTAATTTTTATTATATCGAGTATATCAAGGAAAGTTTACTAAAACTCCTAATTGCTCCAGAAGGCAGAAAAAAACTGGATCATAACACCTTCATCTGTTTAAAATCAGAATTAAAATGAAGAGACATACCTGGTGAATTGAAGAAATCAAGATACTAAGAACTGTTGTAAAGGGCTTCACATGAAATGAAATAATTGGGCCGGCATCCAAAGCTAGAAAATATCTTTTCATATGAATTTGAATTGGGAAAGTAAAATAATTTTCAGAGTAGTGTTCAGTGTTTCTGTTCTGTTTAATATTATCATTAATAATGCAACCTTCCTTTCAATCAACAAACTGAAAGTTTTATCTCTAGGGGCAGCTGGGTGACACAGAATAGAGAGCTGAGCCTGAAGACAGGAGGTCCTGGGTTCAAATTTACCCTTGACACTTCTTAATTGTATGACTAGGCAAATCACTTAACCTCAATTGTCGAACTTTCACCACTCTCTGCCTTAGAAACCAATACTTCGCATTGATTCTAAGAAAAAAGGTAAAGGTAAAAAAAACCCATTATCATTATTTTTTAACCTCTGATTGTGTAGGAAGAGTCAAAATTTTACTATTGTTTGTGAAACTCAAATTCCTTGAAAAACTTTGTAAGATTTCTCAACGGTAAGTGATATGTGTCTTCTTTCATGACATACTTAACATGGAAATATGTATTGTATGATAATATATGTACACAACCTATAATATTGCCATCTTGGGGAAAGGGGAATCAGAGGAGGAAAGAAGAAAACATGGATCACAAATTTCCAGAAAATGATTATTAAAAATTGTATCAGTATATAAAAAAGAAATAATATAAAAGCAGATTAATTTTTAAAGAAAGAAAAACTTAAAAGAAAAGACTACAAGCAAATGTAACACTTACATAAAGCAAAATATCCATTCATTTCTCAAACAGGAAAATAAGACTCTTTCCACTAGAAGCTAGTAGGCACCACTCTAGAAGATAGGTTATACATTAACCCCATGGCTTCTCTCTCTCAATTTAAAGCCTGACTTTCCTTCAGCAGGTTTTTTCCCATCTTAGCTTCAGAGATATTCTTTTAAAAAATGTTTAATTGATTTCAGTATTTCTTAATTATATATAAAAATTAAAATTAATTTAAATTTTTTATTTCTAAATTCTTTCCCATTCTTAAACCCTTCCTGCACCCCTTGAAAAGACAATCAAGATGGCATCAATTATACATTCAATGTGTTATTAATGTCCCATCACAATATTTGAAACAGTTAATAAAATTTCACTTGAAAAATATTTTCCCATTCCTTATTTACCACACATTATCTTGCTCTCTGTGTCGTTTAACTCTCAGAGGACAATTTAGCTTTGGTAATTACTTTTTCTTATTGTGGGGGAAATTCTCTGTATAGAATAAAAGCAACTATAAATATATATATGTATATATATATATGAAATATATATTCCTGCAATGAAAATTTTTGCCCAAAGTAAAAATGGTATAGAAAATATTTTTTCAAACATAAAATTTTAGCTTTTTATTTATTTTCATCTGGAATCATAATATCATCTATCTATCTATGCACAACATTAACCCTCCTATAACTGGTAATTTAAGAGAAGAGCCTGGGCCACTGAGAAATTCAATGAGTAGGCCATGATCACATAACCAGAACATGTCAGAAGCAGGACTTGAATTGGTTTGCTGATTCGAATTCTGGTACTATGCCACATCTACTATCCTTTCTTAGTAAAAGAAAACAATACACATCAAAGGAATTTAAAAAGAAGTTATTACATATCAGTATTACAAAGCCTTTTTCACAGACTGATGATTTTTAGAATTTAATGACATTCAAAAATAACAAAAGGTCACTAGCTGGCAGAAAAAAAAAGAAAAATGTTTTGATAAGGTAATTGATTGGAGTTCATTAAGGTTTAAACTATCAAAAACATTTGAGAATATCACAGCAGATTTTGAAAAAGCAAACTCTGCTCAACACCTAATGACAGTCAGAAACTTAAAGAACCTATAATAGAACAGATTCTATTTGGCAGGAACCCATGTAAAAAAAAGGGGGGGGGAAAAAGCTATTCTCCATATCTAAAACATTGACATTCAAAAACCTAACTTTCATTTTGCATCTTTTCTTCCCTTCCTCCCCAAAGCACTACCAACCAAAAAATACATATGCTTTGTATGTTTGTCAATTAACATTAGTTAGGGAAAAAATGTTTTTTTTCAAAATTTATTGGAAGTAATATAAAACACTTTGCCACTTTTAGTTAAAAATCATTTTCACAGTTTCCTTCTTTTAAATAAAAAGTATCATACACAAAAGCTCCAGACAGTTAAGCCAACAGGAAATGGTTCGCCAAGCACTCCTTTTAACCACCATATTTATAATTCAATTTTAGTACATTTGTAAACGTTTACTTTCCAATTGCCATCCTAATGCTTTCTTTAACAGCACACTAGATGCACGACAACTGGCAGCTTATTAGGATAATCTGTCTCAAGAGAAACTTATTGAGGCTAATCTCCTGTAAATGTCTTCTCCTTTGAATCTACCCCAAAAAGATGGCAAGTCATGCAAGGATTTTGTCCCCAGGGAGATCTGTTTTGTAAATGGTTGCACATTATGTAATTATTCAAATATATTCCTAATTCCCTCCACACATAATGCATGAATTTTATATATTTAAGAAAAGAAATCTTTTTCCAACAATGCTTTCCTTTCTCTTTGCATGGAGTAGATTATAGTAAAAAGATCCTTGGATTTGGAGTCAGAGGACCTAGGCATTCTAGCTCTTACCTCACTTCCCAAGTAATCACTTCACAAAGATAGTAGTAGAGTGGCTAATGTGTTGGACTGGAATCTAGAAGACCTGTGATAAAATCCTGCTTCAAACATCCAGGGCAAATCACTTAACATGTACTTTCACTTTCTTTGTCTGTAAAATGAGGATAATAATATATATATAATATAATAAAATAAAATATAATAAAAATGAGGATCCATTCCTACTCTAATTTTTTGAAACATCTTCAGTATGGAAGTCTTAAGAGGAGACTAATCTCAGGATTTAGACTCATAAATAGCATGCTATGTCTATCCCTGAGGTATGGTCAACTTAGTAACATCAACAATTAAAAACACAAAAATTTTCAGATTGACAATCTTTGGATCATATTAGTCAGAGCTTCCAGTGTTAATCCCAGTTTAATTTAACCCAGTGTCATGAAGTCATATTCCCTTTGAAAATTCTCTTGGCTTTGCCTTTTGAAGGGAGCCAAAACAACTGCCCTTAAAAGGATTTCTGAGTATCTCTGTGTAGCAACATGTCTTGAATAAAGTTGACCAACTTATCCTTACCATGTCCAATAAACTAGAGGCCTGCCATTTCCCATAGTTAAAACAGAGATGGGCAGCTTGCAAATATCTACCCAGGACCAACCAATCAATAAAAAAGATGTACTGTTAAAAGTATAGCAATTACAACAAAGACTAGGAACACTAGGAATACTGGGAAAATGTAATCAAGAATAGAGAAAATACAAAGCACATAAAATTAGAATAGAGTCCAGAAAAAAAGGAAGTCATTTAGTTTAGGAAATGAAACACATATAAAGCTAAAAAGTAAGGAAAACAAGGATAAAGGAAAATTGAACCAAAGATAGGGAGAAATGACCCCAAATAGTGGGTCAGAATGAAAGATGGCAAGTGTGAATAGGAAATTTGAAAGCATTACCTTTCAACAGTACCTTTCTTTTAGACCTCCATGGATGTTTTCCTCTAAAGTCTGAATTCTTAACTTGGGTCAACAAACTTGCTTTTAAATATTTTGATAAATATTTCAATATAATTGTTTTCCTTTGTAATCCATTTTTTTTATTTTATACATTTAAACACATTATGTTGAAACAGTTTTATCAATCTTCCTAAGGGTTTCTACAGTCTTGTCCTAACTGACCTCTCTAGTCTTTATTAATACCTCTACCCTTCACCATTGCCACAATGGAAGATTTTTAGAATCTGAACTTTTCCCTAAACTGAAGATAACTTCCACTATTTTTCAGACCAATTCTTATGCATAGAACATTGCCCCTATTCTCATCTCACCTTCTCTTCCTTTAAGGCCACCTTCCTTCTCACAAAGAATTCCAACTACTTCAAGGCCATCATTCTAGTGAGGATGAAGCCTAACAACAAGTTCTGTGACTGCTGAAGGTACAACCAATGAACAATTAGAAAACAAAGCTCTTGGTATCCAAATCCTCCACACAGTCAAATGGCTTAATATTAGAAATTGATATGATTCTTCAATGGAAATGACATTAAAGAAGCATTATCATGTGCTTTACTGCCTTACCCTGAAGACCATGGGACCTTTTCATTTGACTTAAAATTGAAGCCTCCATTATAAACTGTCACCTTCATTAGAATGTGAGCTCTATGAGAACAGAGATTTTCTTACTTTTCTATCTGCATCTTAAGGGCTTAAGTCCAGGGGCTTAAAGTACATGGCTAATGCTTAATATCATGCTTTTTCATTTATGTTTTTATTCAAGGTTCATTTTAAGGGCCACCACCTTTCTATAATCTTCTCTGATTCACATGCTCCCAATGTACACACACACACACACACACACACACACACACACACACACACACCACACACCTGAATGATTTGTTCTTCATATTTTTCAGGTGTTTTTTTCTCATTCTCTCTTATGTCACCACGATGCTCTGCCATTCTGCTTATTTGTATGTCATATCCCTCCCAGAGAATGTAAGCTCATTCCCAGAAAGAGACTTTGTCAGTTTTCAGCTTTGTAACTTAATTATCTAATAAAATCCTTCTTATATAATGGTTACTTAATAAATGTTTGTTGAATTTTACTGACTTAAATGGTAAGAATCCAAATAACCTCCCAATTTAAATTAACTTCCACGTTAAAGAGGATGTTAAATGCCATATGTCCTCAGAAACAATCCCCTTTTATGGAGAGAACAGAACAGTTATCAATAGGATTATTTATACAAATTGTCCTTCAAAACAGGCTCCTGAAACCAAGTAAAGCTGTTAGGTCATCTGTCTAAGTCAATATCACACCATTCTCACCTGCTGTCAAGGCACAAGCTATGTGTGTTCTTTATAAGTGTGTCATATGATCCTTCTAATATGCCATTGTGTGTGGAAAGTTTAAGAAAGTAATTTTGAAGTTGCCTAAGGCAACAGAGGTGTGTTTTGTTTTGTTCTATTCTGTTTTTAATGGATTTTTATTATTATCACCCATAACAAAGAAATCTCTTTAGAAAGGAACCAACCTGCAGCAAAGGCTCAATTACAAACTCATCATCCTGTGTAAACACTAACAGATGGATGCCAAAGAATCTTTAATTATCTTGAACTCATTATGCAGATATTAACCTTGACAAATTAATAAAGGTGAACTAATATACTTGTAGGCTTACTTAATTTAAATAGATCCAAATCACTAAGTGAGAATGTATATAGACTACAAAATGATCAATCATAGCTTTTAAAATGTTTTAATCTCCTAAAATTATGAAATAAAATGGTTTTCATTTAATAGTTCCCCCTTTTTATATTGTAAGAAAAACTCAGATATGTTCCAAGCTATTAAACCATTTGTGATGTACAAGTCATCAGCATAATTGGGGGCATACTTTATTGTGACCTTTACAAAACTTTCATTTCCCAAATGTGACAGATAAGAAGTGCTTTTATAGTAGCAATAATGATTTTTTCCTATGGGAACTTGCCAATTATAAGTTGGAAAGAGGGCCCATACTGTATATATATTTAGAATTTTAATGTACCTAAAATTCAGCTGGAACATTTGAGATTCAAACTTGGAACATATCTGAAAAGAGTTTAGAATTCTGTAGAAAGGAGGAAATGGTAAAATGGTGTTGAACAAAATATTAATATTCCATAGTGCCTCAATACAGCATAATAAGCACACAATAAATTCACTTTGTGGGCTGATCTTCTATCACTTTTATCCCCAAAAACCTTCAAAGCAATCTTTAAAGGTAAATATAAAGCAAAATGACACTCTTTCCCTTTCGCCTGGTCATTTCAATAGTAAACATGAAATAAAGTGAGGCATGAGTGAATAAGATTTTGAGTTATGCAGAAGGCTGCTTTTGAATCTTCCTGACCCATCAATTATTTACCTATTTCATATATATTTCCTATGCAACTTCCTCAAGAGTACTCCTAGATTCCATGAGGAGATATACAAATTTAGCTCTAGGACTCAACTTTGCTGATCTGTGAGGGTAAGAAGAGTACCCTAGAGCTTGCATGTGTAAGAAATGATGACCAGTGTTGTCTTAGGGCTGTGTTGGATTCTGTTTGAAAATTAATAATCCAGATATCTTATCAGTAACTGTCATTAAGGCCATTATTTGCTGTATTACATTCTCTGATATTTTCTCAGCTATAAAAATACCTAAAAAGGATACCATTTGGATATATAAACTTTAAAAGAAAGCTAATCAGCTCAAATGTAGATTATACATCCTTTCTTCAGGTTACCACAGTCAGAACACCAAGCTCACTTTCCCAGCTACCAGTGGAGGTCCTCAAAGAATGTGCTATTGGTGGTCTGCCAGTGTTTGTGTTGCTATCTGAGGAAACAGCCTGGGAGGTGCACATGAGCAGAGAAACCATAGAATTTGGAAACTAAAACATTTTAGGCATTTTAATTGTTAAACACTTTAGAATATGTCAGCACCACCCTCAGAAAAAGAAAAGCTTAGAACAGTACTTGAACTTTTTGTTTCTTTAGTGTGTCCACTAGTTTTTTTATCCAGTTATAGGCTAGTAGATAGTGATTTTGCACACCCACCCAAATGACGACTGGTCCAGAAATAGCCTAACAAGTGTATCATTTTTACTACTATTGAAATATGGTGAAGCATTCCCCGTAAAGTCAATTCTCACCAACTTCTGCCATTGTGGATATGACAGAAAATTACATACTTAGCACAATGAGTGACTAAAAGAAAAAATGAGTGTGAGGAAAACTTCTATAATTATTGTTAAAATTTTACATGCAAATTCAATTTTCCATGAGAAAATTGCCTTCTCTGTATTAGGAATTCCCATGACTAAAATAACATATTATGTTTTCCAATTCCATTCTTCAAAATCAATGCATTCAAGATAGTTTTGCTTAGTTAACAATTGCTTGAAAATGACTTCCAAGTTTAGCAAATATCTTCTTTTCACAAAAGAGTATAAATTGATCTGTAATACTTAAAAGACTATCCAGTCCCCTATTTGAAGTACTGAAGTCAGTCTCTCCAATTCAAACAATAAAGAGTTCACTCTTTTGGTGATGCAACCATCTAAAGCTGATACAAATCTCCCTGGTTCAAAAGTTCATAAAGAAATGAGAAGAGGAAATGTTTTCTCCTGATATTCTTGTCCTTCCCAATACTTTGGAAAGATGACAAAGTCCTCATTGTTGTTATGGTCTTAAATCCAGTCCATAATCAGGAAGTTAAAAAACAGGAAAACAGGTGGTAATAGAAAGGAAGGGCTAGGGAGAACCTTTAGGTTTAGATCATAGTTTAGAGCTAAAAGGGAATTAGAGGAAACAGACCAAGAAACCTTATCTTGGATCATGTCCAAGGTAACATGGTTATGAAGTGGCAAAGGAAAGATTCAGATTATTTGACTACAAATTCAGTGCCAAAAATATTGAAAGCCTTGCAAGTTTGTGTTAAGGGGTTATGTTAAAATCCCATCATTCTAACTTTTGCATATTTACAGCCAAAACCTTTGAAATCAAGTTTAAATTTCAATTGGATATGAATTTTTAACAAAGTACAAGCTAGTTCTTAAATATTTTGAGTAAATAAACTGTTTCAAACCATGGATTCGGAGGAGAAATGGCTACTTAAAATTATCTGCACTCAGTTATAGAGTTTAAAAGGGACTTAATGGTTAGGTCTGTTTCATAAATAGTTGTAAAGGCAAAGACACTTTGATAAGGCTATCCTATATTATTCTAATTTTAAATTATGCAAGGTGTGCTAGAAATCTTTAGCAGATGTTTAAGCTTAAAAGAAACATGTAATTATATTAAATTAATATATAAGGCATCCCAGAAGTCTCAGTGCAGAATTTAAGCTTAAAAATATATAATTAAATTATATATAAATTTGATTTATGAAAAATTTATGTCTTTGAATTACATTTACAAAAAACAAATGTATTTAATGTAGATATAATTAAAATTACATTTAAATTATTAAAATTATGCTTTTACATATAAATTAATACAATATCGTAAACATTATGTGTTTTAATGAGGGGAAAGCACTGAGTTTCCATGAAAGCTACCAAGGACAAAATTTTGAATTTAGGTATTTTTATGATATTGGAGACTTATTTAAAATGCAGTTTAAAAAAATCTATTAAGTGAGTTGCCTACAAAAGACTAAACACACATCAATCCCACTCGAAGAAACATGCTTTATTTTTTCTTTACAAATGACTTTTACCTCACCAACCTTCTTTAGGTGCAATGGCTTTAACAGTAACATCAGAAATGTGAGTCACACAGTGGTAAAAAGTCTCTGCTATTCATGCCTCAGAATGATGTCACGGTAGAGAAGTGACTAGATTTTGGGAGGCTATGCCAGCAGAGCACAAACCCTGCCAGTTCCTTCATAAACTTCTTTTTTTTTTTAAACTCTAACCTTCAGTCTTAGAACCAATTGGTTCCAAGGCAGAAGAGTGGTAAGGGCTAGGCAATGGGGGTTAAGTGACTTGTCCAGGGTCACACAGCTGGGAAGTGTCTGAGGCCAGATTTGAACCCAGGACCTCCTGTCTCTGGGTCTAACTCTCAATTCACAAAGCCACCTAGCCACCTCCTTCATAAACTTCTAAAGATGGGCCCCCAAACCTGGGCATGAGCCCATCCTCCAAAAACAAACCTAAATTCAGAATTCTCATTACCACATTTTTAGATACCAACTTATTTAATCATAATTATTTTTATTCTCTGCAATTCTCACAGACTACACAGGCAATGAGAGTAAGCTATCTGTTTTGGTGAGGGAGACACCTATATCAAAGATTATTTTGAAATACTCAACTAAACATATTAAACATGTAAAAGATAAGAAAATAGCAAATAGTTGGAGGAGATTAAACTTTGAAGGGATTATCGAAAGGGGCCTTTGTTTATTTATTTCAATAATAATATCACAACTAAGGTTGAGACTAACCATTTATGTAGTACCTACTACATGCCAGGTACTAGACGACTTTTTACAAATATTATCTTGCTTGATCCTTACAATAACCATGCAATAAAAGTGTCATTAACCCCAGTTTCAAGATGAGGAAATTAAGGCAAACAGAGGTAAAATAAACTTATGTACAGTTACAGAGTTAATATCTGAGGCTGCATTTGAACATTTGAACAATGGTCTTCCCAATCTCAGGTCCACCTCTCTATCAGCTGTCAGATCTATTAGCTCTACTTAGATGCCTGTGGGAGAGGGATATCTTGAAAAATACTAATATGCACCTGGAAAAACAAAGAAAGTACCATGAAAGGATCAAAATAAGTGGGTTTTTTAAAAAACAGGTTTCATAGAAATAATTTTTAATTCCAGAATTTTCTACAAAATATAGAAATCAGTTTGAGGGGAAGACATCTTATGTCATCTTTGAAAATATATTCAATATCTGTACTAGATTCCCCAATGGCATTTTACAAATTAATACACTAGAAAAAATTAGTCAGTAGAATCAACAGAAAAGAAATATTCGTTGATCACATATCCCCAGTATATATTCTAATATCTATATGTAGGAAGTGCTTAATAAAAGTTTATTGGTTGAGGGACTGATATCAGAAACATAGTTCCCTTCTGGGCAAGTTTTACATTAAGTATCACGATAATTCAAAAAACAGTAGACTGTCAAAGTTGGACATACACTTTAAAGACTATAAAATCCAATCCTCATTGACTTTGCAGAAGAGAAAATGAGATCCTGAGCAGCTAAGTACAAACTGTCCAAGATCATGCTGTTGTTCAGTATGAAAGAAAGGTTTTTGCCTCTTAATCTAGTATTTTTTCCACATTACATTATGCTGCCAAATGTTAATGCTATTATTATCATATATTCATATATTATAATATTATATATAGTTATTTATCATATATGACACTTACATATAGCAAAGGTGCTATAATATTATATATAAATAAGGATAAAGATTTAGTACAAGAAAAATTACAAAGTAAAGCCTTGGATATATAGAAGTAAAAACCTAAATTAAATGCAATGCAATTAGACACTAGCATCTTTATGGGCATAATTTAACGTGAATGAGAATAACCTTACTCCATATATACCTGGCACAAGAACATTTTCTTTAATCACTAGGCATGTTCTGCCTAACCATGATGGTTTGCCTGTTTTTCAAGAACATGTTTCCTAATACTTAAAAAATTCACTTGCATTTTTATCTGGATCAGTTTCTCATAATTAGATAAGTCATATAAGAGTAAATTTGTGATTGAGAATGTGATTCTTACTCAAGAGGAAATTACTCATAAGTGAATGAACAAAGACAATGGAAGAGAACATAGAAGGAGGGTGGGAAGAAATGACTACTTAAATTGTCCTAGAAAGATATATATAGTAAAGATCTTTTTTTTTGTTAAGCAATTGCTACCCTTTAAAGTTAATAATATTATTCATTTAAAAAAGATATCATTTTACATATTATGGCATTAAACTTCCATATTGTATCTACTTTTTAAGAAATGTGACGTTTTTTCAAATGAATAGGCTGTAAAATCATGTTTATGCCATTTCTTTAAGGTATTTAATAAGTGGTGTATCATCAGAAAATATCCCAACTAATCAAGTAAAAGTCATTCACTGAAGTACAAATTAATTTTGCACAATTGTTATTGTTATTTTTACTAAGAGTAGCATTGTATATAGGCTAAAAGCTTCTAGAATTAAAGACAGGAAAACCTGGATCCAAATTTGACCTCTGACACTTTTTAGCAGTCTGCTCTTGGGCAAATCTCTTAATTCATACAAGACTCAGGCAACTCTAGAGCTCTCTATTAAGTTATAGATAGGTTGTTTATCTGCAATGGTGAAGATAGCTCCCTACTTTGAATAATTAGAGATCTTTCATGTATTTGCATAATATTTTAATTAAATATCAAGAAAATCATCACTTGGAAATAATTAATCCACTGAGGTTAGTTATATTTTTTCCAAAACAAGATTTCAAAACTGCTATAATCCTATTAAAATAAGATAATTTTCTCTTTTTTTTAATTATAACTGAGACTTCCAAGCGTTCCATCACTGGAAATATTCCTAGGTCTTTCCCCCTGATCAGTCTTTACCTTCTCCCCCTCCCAATCCTGCCCTGTAGTTGAGAAGTTCAACATTCCATTGTCCCCTACTCTTCTATCTTCGTCCACTTTCTATACTTGCTCTAGTTCCATCAAACCCTGATCTTGAATTACTCCTAGCACCCACATTCTCAGCTCCTACTTACAATATGCTGAACTGTAATCTGGGTCCACTACAAATTTAATGCTGTCTTCACTGAACTAAGACATTTTTTATTCATTCCTAATTGATTCTCTTTTGTACTCCCCACATTTCTATACCAACAGTTCTCTTCAAATCTCCTTCATCACTCCTTCCCAACTCTTTCAAAGGATTTTGCCTCTTCCACATGTACTCTTGAGTCTTTCTCGTCCTTCTTCCCCATCTCTTCTATCTGCCCCTACAGTCATCCTCTCTCTCTCTCTCTCTCTCTCTCTCTCTCTCTCTCTCTCTCTC